>NC_046382.1:34405530-34705530 GCF_011125445.2 Fundulus heteroclitus
TCCTCCCACCATCCTGCAATCTCATGTGAATTCTGTTTTATATTTCAATCCTTAACTTTTTTTCCCTCCATCTTATTTTTTCTCTCCCTGTCTGCTTTTCCTTCCATTCACACCCTCTTCCCCCTGTCAATAAATCCTTCCCTCAGGCTGTATTTTCCGTTGGCATCCTCCTCTGCTTTCCCTTAATGTCTTCACTTGCTGTCAATAATCTTTGAGACTTTCCCTCTTGTCTTTCTTTCCAGCCCTCAATTCATAGTAAAAAAACACTCCACTATCTTAGGAAGAATACACACGGATCCCATAGACAGGTCAAAGTAACGTTTCAGCATTTCAATTTTGATCTGGCAACCTTTATGCAACCCACTACATCTAAAAAAACAGCATTCTGCTATGAAAAATAAAATCACTTGCTGACTTACAAGTAAACATGCAATCAGTTTGATGCTTTGAGGAATACTTAAAACTGAATGGAAATAATGCTAATGTCAAGTGAGACAATGAGTTTGTAGTTTAAGCCTTTTATCACTTTCATATGCCCCATTAACAGAGCAAAAAAATGTACCCATTAAAAACTTCTTAGAGCAACTTCACATTACTTCAAGAGCTAATCGTGTCATAATATATGGCACTTTTAATTAAGTGAAAGTAAAGCAAATACCAAATGAAAAAATGGTGTCAAAAGGGGCTCTAGAGGTTCAACACAAGTGTTTATGCATGCCACACATCCTTGGGTTCGAAGGTGATCTACTCGTTTCCCTGTTAACTGCCTTTCACAGCCACAGCCTCTGTTATCTTATAATCCATAACAGAATTAAACAGAATTAAAGTTTGATGCTAGAATCCTTTTTTTAACATTGACTAGATGACAATGATATTATTCCTTTCCCAACCATTGTTATAACTATGAAATCAGATGAATCAAGTAATGACTGACCTCACTGTGTAAATACTGGCATCAATTTACTTTAAATGTGACAGCTGAGTTCAAAATGAAGGTAATATGTTGCTCATGGGGGGATTAAAATAATCCTATCAAAAAAGAAAGGGTGTTAAATTAATTTAGCAGTTGCAAGAACCTGGGTTTTGTCTAAGACAATTGTTGAGCAGGATGTGGCTAAAAAGGCGTTCATGTGAATTACAAGTCCATCCAATTTTTGACAAGAGCATTTGTGCTATAGTATAATTGTCAAAATATGCAGTACGTTTAACAAATTACCAAATCTTCAAAGCTGGATAAATGATTTCTGACTTACTATCTGTGGGTTCTTTCAGGGTACTTCGGGTTTTCCTACAGTAACAAAAAGATGTACATTAACTTAACTGGTCACTGTAAACTGCTGGAAGGAGTATATGTGTGTGCATGGGCATTTGTCCTGTGTGTAATGAAAGCCAATGCCTTGTGAAAGACTTGCAAATGTCCAGGGTGTACCCTCCTCTTGCCTAATGATTACTAGATTTAGGCATTAGCGACCCTGCACAAAACAAGTTGGTATAGACAACAGAAGGATATTAAAATTAACTAACTAGTCAAAATACATTTTTAAGAAATGCCTATGCAAATTCTCTCTTTCTTTTTAAGAAAGTTCCCGAGGTCTCTGTACGTATCACACTGTTTTGCCTCCCTGGAAAGATTTACTTTAGGGCATATACAGGACTGTCTCAGAAAATTAGAATATTGTGATAAAGTTCTTTATTTTCTGTAATGCAATTAAAAAACATAAAATGTCATTACAATGTTCATTACAAATCAACTGAAATATCGCAAGCCTTTTATTGTTTTAATATCGCTGATTATGGCGTACAGCTGAAGAAAACTCAAAAATTCTATCTCAAAATATTAGAATATTTCCTCAGACCAAGTAAAAAAAAAATTATAACAGCAAAACAAAATCAAACATTTGAAAATATCCATTAATGCACTCAGTGTCATGTTAACCTTAAGGCGTCGGGCCCACATGCAGAAACACACTCGGTTACACAGGTAGGTGTTAAGAGTTTTATTGACTCAGGTGGGTACAGACGGCAGAACTAATCTGCGGAACGAGGAGACGGCTCGGAGACGGCAGAACTATCTGCGGAACGAGGAGACGGCTCGGACGGGCTCGGGACCAGGGAACCGGATCGATCTAGGAGCAAGGTAAGTGATTAGTGCTAGTATTGGCTAATAGAGGTGACTACTGAGCGTAAGCTTACCACGAGGTGCGAGAGAACACGGCCGGGGAGGTTGGTGTGTGTGTGGACTCAGCTCAGATGTTGATGGTTGCCGGTGAGCGGGGCGAGGAGGTCCGAGCAGCACCGTGGGTACCGAGATCCAGAACAGCGAGAGGAACCGGAGGACGTTGGAGTGAGCCTTGGATCCAGGAGAGCGGTTTCGACTCGGAAGGAGGCCGGAGGAACTGGAGAGTCATGAAGGGGATCTTGGAGCTCGAGAAGGTAACCTTTAGGGAGACACAGAGGCAAAGTTTTAGCGTCGAGGGGAAAGCTGGCGAGAGGTCGTAGCTGCTTAGGCATACCGCAACGAAAACACTCTGGCGTCCTCTCGCTGTTCGAACGCTGTTCTTGTAGGCCACTCGGGTGCTCCTGGATGAGTCGCAGGTGTGCGTCTCCGCCCACCAGTCAACCACGAACACCTGTGGAGGAGAAATAGCAGGACTGGCAGGGAGCTGCACAGCCCTGCTAACTGAGTCCTGACACTCAGTACTTGGTTGGGAATCCTTTTGCACAGATTACTGCATCAATGCGGCGTGGCATGGAGGCAATCAGCCTGTGGCATTGCTGAGGTGTTATGGATGCCCAGGATGCTTCAATAGCGGCCTTTAGCTGATTTGCATTGTTGGGTCTGGTGTCTTTCAGCTTCTTCTTCACAATACCCCACAAATTCTCTATGGGGTTCAGATCAGGGGACTTGGCAGGCCAATCAAGGACAGTAATGCCATGGTCAGTACACCAGTTACTGTGAGAATCTTATGTCGTCTCTTAACCACTACCATACTTGTGATTTAGTTTACTGAACCAAGCTGACTGTTTTTCAAGGCTCAGTAAACCCTGCAGTGTTTCGAGTTAATTAGACGATTCAAGTGATTTGTTGAATAGCCTAGTAGTATACTTTTTCACGATATTCTAACATTTTGAGATAGGATATTTGGGTTTCTTAAGCTGTAAGCCATAATCAGCGATATTAAAACAATAAAAGGCTTGCAATATTTCAGTTGATATGTAATGAATCCAGAATATATGACATTTCCTGTTTTTTAATTGCATTACAGAAAATAAAGAACTTTATCACAATATTCTAAAATTCTGAGACAGTCCTGTATATCATACTCCAGATCCCACAGGGCCACGGTGCTTTTAGATTCCTCTCTGCTTCAACACACTAGAATCAAACAGTTTCTAATAATTATTAGCAAGATTCTATGAACCTTGACTGCTGATGTAGTGATTCAGCCATTTAAACCCCGGTAGGCTGAAGCAGGGTCACATCTATATGTTACAGGACACTAGGCCTCAACGACGGGAGTTTGGAACCCCTGACCCAGGGTGTTGCACTTCCATAAGGAGCAGTGTGGCCTTCTTTCATTTTATCTCTGAAATCTTTTCTGGAAACCACAGTGTGTCTTTTTTGGAATTTGTAGATGGTGTGGTGCTGCCGAGGTCTTCAAGCCATGACCACTGGACCATACACTGGACCAGTTTGCAGATGAAGATGACTCAGCTTTTTTAGGTGATTTCACTTGTAAACTAAAAACTTTCCCTGAGCTGTGCTGATATCAGTAGATACAATCACATAAGGTAACCCCCAGCCCCAAAAAACATGGGACAAAAAAGGTCCCCACTTTACATCAAAATCCTCCATTTGGTGGTAAAATATGAAAAATATTTTCCCACTGAGCTGCAAGTGGAATTACACACACACACACACACACACACACACACACACACACACACACACACACACACACACACACACACACACACACACACACACACACACAAACTCACACATACAGCTATAAGGCTGTAGCTCTCAAGGTCATTCACTAAACACAGGCATACAGACTGAAGATGTTAGCCAATGACAACTCCACTGGGAGAACGTGTGACCTCAGTCTTTCCTATCTCCTCTCCCCATTGGCCTTGCTTTACCTCAGCCATTTCCATATTGTTCGATACCTCTCTCACTTTCATTTTGTGAGGCAGTCTTCAAGGCTGTGTATGTCAGACACCACTAACCAGACTGCCACCAACCAGCACTGTCTTGTCACCAAGGCTTACCATGATGAATGAGAAGGGTACAGTGAGGGGAGGGGGAGGGGGGGTAGCTGGAAAAGGAAAAAGGACAAGGGTGGGAGATTTGTTGGTTTACAAAAAAAGAGAAGCTAATCAGAGCAGGAAAGAGATGTCACTGGAACAGAATGGATAATGGGATGAATTAATCTCAGACATTTACAAACATGGGAATAGAATAAAGCAGAATATTAAATAAAATATTATTTTTCTAAAATAATATTTTAAGAATAATTTGCCATCAATAACCTTGCATTTTGTTGCACTTTGTTGTTGTTGTTTTTTGGCAATCTGGAATATGCCGTTGAGGAGGGGGTTTTCTCACGCTATCTGCCTTTTGTTTATTTTTTTGGCCTGACTAGCTGTTCTCTCCCCATTCTCTCCTCCCCTCACCATAATCAGCTTCACCTGCTGTTGCCAAAAGGGCATTCCTGAAATGACGTCAAATTACTAAATTTATGCACAAGATGGCATGTGTCGCAGCCATCTTGTGGTAATGCTTGAATTGTTTACTTGTTTGAGTCAAATAGAGAACAGATCTGTTCTGAATATCGCCTCAACAGACAATATTGTGGCAACAACAAAACACCGCTGCGTTGGAATCTACTGGAGTGAGTAGTAGATATGGTGATCATGATTAGATGAAGGGAGTTTTTTTCCATTGATTTTCCAAAACCCCGAAGAATTGCAGAGAAATGTTAGTGTTAGATATGATCTTGCAACTGAGAGGACTTCACTGTGGAATCTGACCAAATGTGGTCTCTACATTTCCTCGGTCGTAAGGAGCCGAAACTTGAATATCCAGACCTGAAACCAGCAACCATGTAGACAGGTAGGCGACATTTATTTGGCTTTTTCTCAGCGGCTTTAAAAATCCATGAGGGCTATGAGATTCAGTGTTGCATTAGTCTGCTTATTATCAACAACTTTGTGCATGTTTTTCTCTAAAGTCACTTGTAACTTTCGTGAGTCGGCGCACAGTTTCTTGAGGTCGTTTCTGAACGTGCAGTCACTTTTTTGAGCTTTGTTTTATTCAGACAGGACGCCTTTTTCTGGTTAACGCACTGCACAGCAAGAGAGCGGGACCACCCTCTCCCCCGCAACAACTGTTTTATAAGTCCCAGTGTGTATAAATACCTTTATTATTAGAAGCGACTGTGGTGGTCTTGTTGCTGGTCTGCGGAGATGTGTGTGTGTGTGTGTGTGTGTGTGTGTGTGTGTGTGTGTGTGTGTGTGTGTGTGTGTGTGTGTGTGTGTGTGTGTGTGAAGAGGAGATGGGATGAGACTGTCTGCGGGATGATTGACTGTTTTTAAGTCCATTTTCTGCAATGAGCTCTATATGAAATTAAAACATAGGCCTGCAATAATACATATCTATTTTCTTACTAATAGCTATAATTCTTTGCAGATTTAGCAGGTTTCTTTCTCACATTTGATCCATTCTGAGAGAGGAGTGGACAGCCTTTCTTACCTTTCTACCAATACTGCTTTCTTTCTGCTCATTTTGAGCCCTCTACATTTCAACCAATGTTCCAGCTGTTCTATGCTGGGTTTCTCCATTGAATGTCATGATCTTGGCACTAGTGCTGGTCTGATTCACCATATGATACACCTGTGCAGCTCCGCCCAGGTCTCATCAGCCTTCACCAGATCCACCTGCAACGCTAACTATATAACCAGCTCTCAGACCAGTCACTAGTGCCAGATTATTACGAGCCACCGATGAGTCTAATCCAGCGTTTTCTGTACCCTGTCTGCCTGCCTGCCTGTTACATGACCTGTCTCTGCCTCCTGATTCTTTGAGCCTGCCTTATCCCTGTCGGACTTGATTGCCTGCCTGTTACTTGACCTGTTTCTGCCTCCTGATTATCTGTGCTACCAGGATTCCTGACCTGTTTCTGTGCCCTGACTCTGCCTTCGGATTCTGCCTTGGATTTTCCCTGGATCTCGGATCACCTGACTCTAACCAGGAATCTACTCTCAGACTTTGGTCTCTGGTTATTCCCCTTGATCATCCTGCCTGACTCTGCCATCACAGTTCTGACCCTGTTCCTGCCTTGTGACCACTGAGCTCCTGCCAGTCACAGGAGTTCAACCCTGAGAACTTCCCTGACCAGACACCAAATTGCATTAGGGCAACATACCCCACCAACTGGAGCCTGCACTCACCTTCCCAGCCCACTCCTGGATAGTAACAAGGTTAGTGACCACAAATTCAGTGACTGTTTCAACCCACAAGTCTCTCTGGTCACTACCATGCTGTCTCCATTTCCAGTGGTTCCGGTTCCTGACGGTGGTGATTCACCCGCGACCTGCAGCAGTTTACTTCAACGCTATCTGTTTATTGTGTGGTTGATGTCTTGGTTCCCTGTTTCTGGTCATTACACTGAAGCAGGTTGAAAAGAAGCTCCTGGGAAGTCATCATTTTCCAAAGTGATTAGTGTTGCAGTTGTTGCCAATGTAATTTGCACTCTTCCTGTCTGACCATCCGGGAAATCTGGCTATTTACTGTATACCTGCCTCCCATATCCAGTCTCTGCCAGACTGTCTCACTGACTGTATGTTTGTTCCCCAGTGCTTGTGTGCTCAGCCTGTCTATCCTGTGTTCACCCTGCCCTCACTAGTTCATTGTACTAGTGCTTGCATGCACTACTTTGTTGGGCTCTGGTTTGGATCAAGTGCTCGCTCTGCCCTCTCTGGGGACTCTACGGTTGCATACTCTAGTCATGACCAGGACTGCCTTTAGTTACTGGTGTTTGCCTTTCCATTTGGAGTATTCTGGCTTTCAACCTGTCTCAGCCATCATCACTTAGTGAACCTGCCTCAGTATCATTTTCTGGACAGTTTACCCCTGCTATCAGTCATCTATTAAATATCAATAAGTAGACTGGACATAAGCTTTAATGATTCCTGCCTGGGCATCTGCTGCTGCAGTCCCATGACGTCACTCCCTGCTCCCTGAGACTCACCGGTAATTGCGTCTGAGTGAATACACCTGTGACAGCTCTGTTTACTGGAAGCTGTTGCACCTGGGATGCGCACTATAAATTCCTGGCTCTTCCAGTGTGTAAGTGCTAGATTCTTGAAAGCCACAGTGTAAGTAGACTATCCTGCGTTCCTTGATTGATCTGTTATCAACCTGTCTCATTCCTGTTTCTCCTGTCTGCCTTGCCCCTGTTGTATACTCCTGTTGGCTTCTGATCTCCGGACATTGACCTCCTGCCTATCGACCAAGCCTGCTTGGTTCTGCCAATGTCTGATCTCACATGACAATGAACCAAGCCTGGATCTTGGACCTGTCTCATGTCTCTTCCTTGCTTGGATACCTTTGCATGGTGCGTCTGCCGCCTGTTACCGATTCGCGTTCTCCTGGACCCTGGATTACCCTTTTGCCAAGCCCTTCTTGAAATCTCTGCCCTGTGTAGATTTTACCTATGCATGACCCCTGAACTGTCTACTAAAATCCTGCAAGTTCCTGCCCTGCCTAGGATTGCCACAAACCGAATCAGTCACCAAGTGATTCTGATCCCCAAGACTGAGCTGACCGGATCAATGTTCAGAGCCTCTCGGCATCTGAGAAGGTTAGTGGTGTTTATTCATTTGTCTCCACATCCTCACTGAGTTTCTCCTCCTCCTTGCAGCGATTCGGTTTCCAGTCAGTCCCTATTCCAGCTACACAAGTTCCGTCCGTCTGTCCGTCCGTCTTCTTCCGCTTATCCGGGGTCGGGTCGCGGGGGTAGCAGCTTCAGTAGGGAGGCCCAGACGTCCCTCTCCCCGGCCACTTGGGCCAGCTCCTCAGGAGGAATCCCAAGGCGTTCCCAGGCCAGCCAGGAGACATAGTCCCTCCAGCGTGTCCTGGGTCTTCCCCTGGGCCTCCTCCCAGGGGCCCCTCCCTGGGCTGCCACCTTACCGTGGTGGAGGGGTTTGAGTGTCCCAATGATCCTAGGAGCTATGCTGTCAGGGGCTTTAAGCCCCTAGTAGGGTCACCCAAGGCAGACAGGTCCTAGGTGAGGGACCAGACAAAGCGCAGCCCAAAATGCCCTTATGATGAGTACTATTATTGGACCTCGTGTTGCCTCGCCCGGACGTGGGTCACCGGGGCCCCACTCTGGAGCCAGGCCTGGAGGTGGGGCACGTTGGCGAGCGTCTGGTGGCCGGGCTTTTGCCCATGGAGCCCGGCCGGGCTCAGCCTGAAGAGGCGACATGGGTCCCCCTTCCGACGGGCTCACCACCTGTCGGAGGGGCCAAAGGGGTCGGGTGCATTGTGTAACGGGTAGCAGTAGATGGCGGGGACCTTGGCGTTCCGATCCTCGGCTGCAGAAGCTGGCTACACAAGTTTATCAATAAATTGTAAACAACACTCCGGGTGTCATTGTCCCCTATTAACCCTAGTTGGGAGGTTCTCATTGCAGCAAAACAACTCATACTGATTCAGCATTATGGTGAGGTCTATTTTTCATGCACTTTATATTTGGCAACATTAATATTAGCACATTTAAGAAATGCCACAGGTTTTACACCGGTCGACCTAACATACTCTACTAACTAAATAAACCACACTAAATGTAGAACTCAGAAGTGCACGGTCCCCAGAGCATAAAGAATAAGTACAAATAAGTTTAATACTTAGGGATTTTGTCACCTACGGGCAAAACACCATGTCATCAAAATGTTTCACTGTGAAACATTGTGGTGGCAGCATCAGGCAGTGAGTATGTTTTTCTTCACCAGAATCCTAAATATCCTCTGAGCTGTGTGCTGCTGGTATGTGCTGTTTTTTTCTCACCTCTCCTTCCAGGGTGTGAATGGCAGGTGCTGTTTTGCTGCTGCAGATCATCAGTGCAAATTAGAAGGAGAGTAAAGAGAAGGAGTGGCCTTGAGGCAGGTGTCGGTTAGATTTAGCCAGCTTGACATCCACTTCTTCTCTGGTTACCGTACACTTACCAGAACTTTCCAAGCACCTCAGCATCTGTGGTTGTCCTCCTTCAGCTCCCTCTTGCTCACCTGCTTGCCCATCCTCTCACACTCACCACCAGCAGCCAACCTCAGCCTCAGAGGGTTTCCCCCAGTGACATGCAATCTAGGGAAGCTGGTGAGGCAGTGCCTCACCCATCACGATGACAAGCAAAATACTAACACTGATAAGAGACTGTTGCTTTTTTTCCACTTGACTTTTTGACAAATTTATTTATTTTCAGTACAATTTTAAATGTTTTATGGTCAAACCATAGGATAGAGTGTAAAGTGGACAGACTTTCTCTCAAGTGAATCATTTTGTTTTGTACTGCTTAAATCTAAAAACAGGATTTACACATTTTTATTTTAAATATGTCATTATGATTACTGGAATTACAATTGTATTTCAGAAGTCTTGTTTATTTGGTGCCCCTGCACTTGGTGCTCTTGTGCAGTTTGTATGTGTGATGCAGTTGGGCCAAGCAAGTAAGATATTATTTGTTGAGGCCAGGCCTAATACTGAAACAAAATATATTTTTCAGAAATAAACTGTAAAAATAAGCTTATTGAAATCTATAGGGGACTTATCACTTTATGTTTTTAAGGATCTTTTATTATATGTTTTCCAGTGTTATTTTTCATGTTAATGCCATGAGGCTTGAAGTTAATAAAAGCGGCTTCATGACATTTTGAATTTGGCTCATGTAGAATTGATTTAGAACTGGCTTTGTTCCTTTTCATTTCAATACAGTACAATGATTGATCTTTAGATTGTTCAATAGAGCTATATGAAAATATGATATAGGTTTCTGTGCCATATTTTTATGCCATTAAGGGGATTGTCGGCACTTATTTGTTTTCCTCCTAAAGCACTGGGACACTGGAACATGAATTTTAAACAGTGCAAGCATTCTTTCTGAGCTAATACAAAATTTGTTTCACTCTGTCTAATCCACAGTCTAAATAAAAATAGCACTTTCAAGAGACAGCTAGGATTTATAACGAAAATTGAATTTTTTTAATTAAAACCTGAAGTTAAACCTAACAAAGAACAGGATGCCCAGACACTCCACCTGTTAAACTGAAATCCTGTTTGCTGTCCTCCTTCTGTTGTCTACACACTGAGTAGCACAACAAAATCTATGATGGTAGTTCAATTTCCCTTTCTTTAGGGTAAACAGAACCAGTTCTGCATTTATAGCGACAAAAAAGCAATTAACCCATTAATGCTAAAATCACAAACTGCAATTTGTTTCAGAAAGGTGTTGAAGGTGTCTAATGAAGTGTAAAGACAAGTCCTGGGAATGAGCACAAAAGCTGGCGGAACACCCTAAAATGTATATCAGAGCTTTCGTCTATTGTTTTGCTTGAGCTTGATCTGCATTGATTGTTATTTGTGGTGGTTTTGATAGAGCAAAACATCATTACATGTCTGCACTTTTTGTAGTTCAACATTTTAATTTTTTGGACTGACTTTAACTGCACTGTTATCTGGCAGCGAAGTTTATCCTATGAATTGAATAACTATTTTTAAGTTGTACAGACAGTACATTGAAGTCGATAATAATGGATAATCAGCATAATGGTTCTCTTATTTTGAATACAAGACTTTTCAGGGAATAGCAGGTGTGATTTATCAATTTTGAATGTTTTTGTCATGATTTAGGTTTTTGTTTAGACATTCTGGACTGATTATGTTCCACTTCTCAGCCATTAGCCACCAATTATAATCCTATCAGCTCAGTCACTGTCCCTACTTTTACCTACCGCACTCATGCACTCCCTGCCAGAACGTCTCATCTTGTTTCCCCGCCTGCATGTGTTATTCACTCCAGCGACTTTCTTTTGTATTTTCCTGTGTTATCGATGGGACAAGTCTTTGCCCTGCCCTCACTAGTCTGCTTGCCAGTGATTGTGTGCACTGCCTGGAAGAAGGATTCCTGTTCAATTTTGTGTATCCTCCTGCTCACGCTGGAAACACGTTGCCGTTTTCAAGTCAGATTCTGTCCACAAATTCTGGTGACGTCTGATGTTGCCTGCAGCACTTGTTCAAGTCTGGTTCTTCCTGCAACAGCACCTGCTTCATAACACGTTTCAATTTCTGCCTGCATCTCCTAGTCAATTCTGGTTCTGCCTGCTACACCACCGGCATCTTCTGGTCTCCAGCCCATACCTGCCTGCTTACCTGGTCACCTTACCTCTTTTTAAAAGCAAACTGTGTTTGTCTAGAATATGGGGTTCCCAGAGTAATATGTATTACAGTTTTTAATAATAATAATAATATTAACAATAATGGATTTATTCTGTTGTGTATCTGGTTCAACCTGAATTTAAAGCTGTCTAGAGACAAAATAGGAAGTAAAATTGCCTTTACAGATGGTATAGGAACCGTGTCCTTGGACTTGCAATGCCTGGCTTGCCTATCTGAGAGAACCACAGACCATCTTTTTAGCAGAATTTGTGAGTTTTAACCTTGCACAATAATGTTGTTGCACTGTTTATTTTTATACTGTTCTATCTTTGTTTTATGATCTTACCTGAATCACTTTGAGGTTTATCTTAAATATAAAGTGCATTACAAATGTAAAATGTATTATTATTATTATTATTATTATTATTATTATTATTATTATTATTATTATTATTATTATTATAAAAAAAACTGAGGAATTCACAAATGGCATACTTTCTTTACCATGACTGTACTTGTTAATCTTTTCAAGAGCATTTTCGCTAAAACTGAAACCCCTCTACACACACACACACACAGACACACACAGACACACACACACACACACACACACACACACACACACACACACACACACACACACACACACACACACACACTGTTCCACTTCAGATTAATATAACTCCTTTGTAGAGGTACAGAACTAATTTTAGCATGTGATAATTGCTTTTGGGCTTTACAGTGAATTTACTGCCAGTCTTTCTCTGCTTCTGTCTTTTACTCCACAGCTGAAGTATTAGCCAAAAGGTTGTGTGCTAACCTATTTGGGTAAACTTGTAAGAATGACACTGGAAAATAAAGAGGTAATTTCATGAACGGTATGGCCACATACTTAATCCACAACAGTCAAAGAGATTGCATTTTTTGCACATTGTCTACTTGAGCTTTGCCATAATATACTGTCAGCAATAATTATGGTTTAATGGATTTAATTATACAGTAACACGCAATAAATTAAAATATGCCTTCCGATTAAGGTAATTTGTCAGAATAATAGTGCCGTTTGAAAATAACAACCCTAAAGTTGGTACTAAACATAATTTTCATTCAGTATTTCATTAATTTAATTAATTTATGTTTTGAAAACATTTCTATTGATGTTATGTAATATTTTAATCTTAAATATATTTTTGTTGGCTTTAAGTGCAAAATTATTATAATTAACAGAAACGAATGCTTCAAAACATTAGATTGTTTAATTTATATAATGTTTATGTTTTGTCTAATTCTACGATAGACTGGTGACCTGTCCAGGGTGTACCCCGCCTCTCGTCCATTGACAGCTGGAGATAGGCACCAGCACCCCTCGCAACCCCACAAGGGATAGACGCAGAGGCGGTTCTAGACAGGGGCCACCAGGGGCCAGTGCCCCAGTAGAAATGGTCCTGGCTCCTGTTAAGGCCCCTGTACTGAAGACATAACATTAAGTACACTTCTTACGATTATATGCACTAGCGAAGAAACCAAAATGGATCGGTCACTTTGACCAACTTTATTTTTTACCTATACAGTTTTACTCTAACAAGGATTTAACAATTTCCCATTTAGCTTCAGCCATATCAAGCTGGAATCACAGTTTTCATCTACCAGATCAGGGGTCTGAAACCTGCAGTTCCAGAGCCACATGTGGCTCACTTAATATTAATAAAAATATATATATATATTGCCCAGTTTTATTGTTTCATGCTTTTGTTCTGTGCCCCTCTGAAAAAAAAACACTGGCCCCACCTTAGCCCCCCTTGGTAAATTTGGTCTAGAACCGCCACTGGATAGACGTGTAAGAAAACACATCTATCCATTTGTTACTTCAAGGCTGGACTATTGTAATTCTTTACTATCAAGAAGTCCACAAAATGCAGTTCGAAGTCTTCAGCATATCCAAAATGCTGCGGCAAGAGTTCTGATGAAAATCAACAAGAGGGATCATATTTCTCCAATTTTAGCTTCCCTTCATTGGCTTCCTGTTAAATCAAGAATAGAATTTAAAATTCTCCTTCTAACGTATAAAGCCCTTAATAATCAAGCTCCATCATATATCAGAGCTCTGATTACCCCGTATGTTCCTAACAGAGCACTTCGCTCTCAGACTGCAGGTCTGCTGGTGGTTCCTAGAGTCTCTAAAAGTAGAATGGGAGGCAGCTCCTTTAGCTATCAGGCTCCTCTCCTGTGGAACCAACTCCCGGTTTTGTTCCGTGAGGCAGACACCCTATCTATTTTTAAGACTAATCTTAAAACTTTCCTTTTTGACAAAGCTTATAGTTAGAGTGGCTCATACCCTGAGCTATCTCTATAGTTGTGCTGTGATAGGCCTAGGCTGCTGGAGGACATCAGGGTCTAATTTTCACACTATATTGATTTCTACTGTTCTTCAGTCTACTGTTCTCCAGTTTTGCATTGTATTACATTGAAATGACTGTCGTCATTTCAGCTTTTAACTTTTTGCTCTCTCTCTTTTTCTTCATAGTAGGTTCACCTGGTCTGGCGTTTTGTTAACTGTGACATCATCCAGAGAAGACAGATCACCCGCTATTACCATCTAATGTAGAACAGATTACTGGATCAATGTGTGCTTCTGTGCTTTTTTGTCTCTCTTGTTGTGTCTCTGCTCTGTCTTCTGTAACCCCAGTCGGTCTAGGCGGATGACCGTTCATACTGAGCCCGGTTCTGCCGGAGGTTTTCCTTCCCGTTAATGGGGAGTTTTTCTTCCCACTGTCGCTTCATGCTTGCTCAGTATGAGGGATTTCAACAAAGCCATGTACAATGCAGACGACTCTCCCTGTGGCTCTACGGTTCCCCAGGAGTGAATGCTGCTTGTCGGGACTTTGATGCAATCAACTGGTTTCCTTATATAGGACATTTTTGACCAATCTGTATAATCTGACCCAATCTGTATAATATGATTGAACTTGATTTTGTAAAGTGCCTTGAGATGACATGTTTCATGATTTGGCGCTATATAAATAAAATTGAATTGAATTGAATTGAATTGAATTGAAAATGGATGGATTTTGTCTAATTTATTGATATTCTCTTATGCTTCTTATGTTTTATTTTGTAATGATATTGATTCAGAAACTTTTCTTTCTGTCATAGTCCACGCCGCGGTGCAGGCCGAGTTTTCTGTTTCTCTCCTTCTCTGCAGGGTTGGACGGGCAGGTGCTCCTCATCAGAGCTAATTACCATCCTTCTTAAGGAACTGAAGCCAGGAGGAGGGCGTCAGTTCGCTAATGCTCATGTGTGGGTACAGACCGCTATCACGTTCCTAGTTCCGAGCCTTGTTTCCTTGTGCGTGCGCAGACTAATCCCGTGTCTTGCTCCTTTTCCCTAGAAACCTGGATACCCAACCCAAGACCACCGTTCCACAGTTCAAGCTCTGGCAAACCCCTTCTGAGACCTCTCCGAGTTCCCGTTCTGGACACCCGAGTAAACCTCAGATCCACGACCTATGGAAGGCCTCCTTCCTGTGCTCCCCTGCCTGTCCACCCTCAGACCACCACCTCTGGAGAGATTCTACCGGCCTAGCACTTCCTAATTAAATCACTGGACACCTCACCGTCATCCCAGTGAGTTTTTCTCTGCCAACCATCACAACAACAATGATTTCTCAAACCATCTCCTGCCTGCTGCTTACCTCTCTCCTTCCCTTCCTCAGCCCGCGTACCCAGAGACAAAGCCAGCCGACATCACCACTCTTTATTATTTTTTTCAATAAAACCCCTTAAACTGTTTTTCTGCCTCCGTATTTGTGCTCATTCCAGAGTCAGTTTATTTAAACCATGACATTTTCTGAATCAATGCCATCTCTCTCAAAGAGATTTAGGTCTAAAATGACATTTCAACCTGGAGAGACTCACACACACAGAAGAGGCAATTAGAAAGATTTATTGACATAAATCAAAAAGTTCTTTGGCATTCAGACCCTGGCAGAAGACGTGAAAGATGTGAATGTCTATGATCGTGGATGTTAATTTTAGGATTGGGATTAGTGAAGTCTTTCCCCCGGGGTCCGAACACCGGTGGAAGAGGCCAGAGGAGATAAGGAAGCCCGGTGGAGACTGCAAGCGTGAAGGAGATGGGTTGGAGGTGGGTCGAAGCTCAGCTGAAAATCAGAAGAATCCATGGGAAGCTTTATAAGCAAAGTCTTGCAAGATGATAGGCTGAAAAAGGATGACGACTTGACACAGATTGGTTGATGCATGTAAAAGCTGTGAACACGCCTGCTGACGGGGGGTTCAATTGTCCCAGGCCCAGGACAGAGGGGGGCCCAAAACTGACACTCTGACCATTAAAATACAGGCAGAAGTAATTTTTCAGAAAATATTTGTGTGAAAAATATTTAATATTAGAGTAATTAAATATTATATATATATTTATATTTCTGCATTAGGTATATGTAATATGTTTTCTTTAAATAAGGGGCCATTAGAACTCCCCCACCACAACATAAAATGGTTTGACCATTAGGACAATGGCTGGCTGCAACTTTAAAAGTTTGTTCCGCTGCAAACTAAGAATCACAGGTGCACAGAAAACAGAAAAAGAGAAGATGACATGAAAGGCTTGAGGGATTTTATAAGTAAATATTTTTTATAAACTGAGGATGAGTCAGGAACAGGTTTAGGAACCGAAATGCAGAGGAATCATGCCCATCCAGAGCCAGGTAAGAAGCAATGCGTTTATCAATGTGATTTTAAAGTATAGCATCCGCTAGCTAGTGTAAGGAGGAAAACACCTTTTCTTTTACAGAAATACTTGAGCTTAGCGCCAAAAGAGCTGAAAGCAGAGAGAGGGCAGGGGTCCAGGTACAATCTGAAAGATGCCTCAGCAGAGCAGAAGCCAGCTGAGGCGGGGAGCTGGGGGGTGGTGGTGGTGGAGGGGGGGACGCAGCGTGTGTTTGAGGAGGAGACAGAGAGAGCCATCCCTAGCGATATCAGAGACAGTGCAGGTGGAGGGGCTTGCTGCCCGATCAGATAGTCTGAGCATAGTCGCTCAGAGACAGAACACAGCGTTAATTTCAATGACCCAGCATTATGGCCAACAAAAATGACTGATTCTGATCGAATGAATGTTGTGCGTTTAATGGCAAAAAGGAAGCATTTCTCAGAGATGGCAAATGAACTGCCCAGCAGATTCAGAGGGCAGAGAATTCCCAAAGTATCTAACATATTCTACCTCCCTCAATGGAAGGGAAAAAAATTGTTAGGGACTGGCTAATATACAGCAGGTGAAAAAAAGCCATATTTTGGCTGCAGGGCTTGCTGTTCTCTTGTGAAGAAAAGATCAACTAGTGCACTAAATTTAATAGATGGGTTGAAAATATCCAATATAAAATACAGAGATTTCCAGGGCATGAATTATATAGTTAAGTTGACTTTTTTGGTGTGTGTATGTGTGTGTGTGTGTGTGTGTGTGTGTGTGTGTGTGTGTGTGTGTGTGTGTGTGTGTGTGTGTGGTGTGGTGTGGTGTGGTGTGGTGTGGTGTGGGCCCCCAAAAATACTGTGTCAGCTTGCCTGGCTGTGAATGTCTGAGCTTTGATGTTCATTTCACTATTAAGATTAGTGAAGTCTTCCCTTGAAAGAGGTTGCCAATGCCGAGGCCAAGCTAAATGGTTGGCCTCGGCATTGGCAACCTGAGAAGACTGAGACATTTTATGAATGAAAGATAAGTTGTACTCAGGCAGCAAGGCGACCATGGCTTCAGAATCGAGGGTGATGCCAAGGAGTTGCTTGCAGGGTTTTTTATGTTAAAGAGGATCCAACAAAGAGCTTCAGACAATTTGCTGAACAGCAGGACTACACATACAGCCGGACTTACCAGAGGGCTAAGGTGGAAAGAATAGAAGTTTGAATTAAATGGCCATATCAAAAGACCCTTGAAAACCTCCTTGAGGAGTGGCTGAATAATCACCTCTGTTCACGTAACACAGACTAGAGATTAGCGCAAATGTGAGTGGAAGTAGAGGAAAGAGGTACACCTACACAATTTAATGTTCCCATAACCAGTGACCGTTTTGGTGTTTGATGCTTTCATGTTGAAAGCACTTTGGACTGCCTTGTGCTGAAATGTGCTACAAAAATAAATTTGACTATGAAAACACAGAGAAGCTGGGGAGGAGAAAATCAAAGGGCGGTTGAAAAAGAAATGCCTATTCAGGAATAATAGCGGGAGTGGAAAGATGACGGCAGATCAGGAGTTGGGCCTGATACAGCCTCTGAACAGAGAAGAATGATGGGGGCAGACTTTAGATGAGCATGCTTGAAAAAGCTGCAAACATGCCTGTGTGCACGACTGCTTTGTGTGTTCCTGTGTGTAACAGTGCTCCCTCTGCCCTCCTTGGGAACCCATTGTCTGTAACTCGGGTCATCTCCTTGTTTCAGTCATCATCACCTGGTCATCCTTCTCTGCCATCATCTCCTGGTCATCCTGCTCTGCCACCATCACCTGGTCAGCCTGTCTCAGTCATCGTCACCTGTCCAACTACCTTCGTCTGTGCAGTCTGTCAACACAACATCCCTTTTACAATAAACGTTTTAAATTCAACTCTGTGTCTGGCTGAATTATTAGGTCTGCAGATTCTGGTGCATTACAAATGGGGAAATATTCCTTTTTGATTAATGATATTTTGTGTGACATAAGAATAAATTATTGAGCTAATTGCGTTGCTGTTAGCCACATGACACGGATGTGCTCTCAACATAACTTCTGGTCGTCAACCCCATAAGGCGCCCCTCCACTAAGTTACCAATTCAAATTATTTCTGGAGAAATAACTACATTGAATATGTTGTGCAATTACACAAGGTTTTAAGTTATTTAATGTTTAATAAATAACCCTCAATCTGTTAGGTATTGTCCAGTGAATATCAGCCCAAAGAGCTGATATTTGGACAACAATTAAAAGGAATGACTCGAGCACTGGCATTGTTTTAGCAGCAAACTCTACACACATGTGGAATAAATGAGGGACAATTTCTCTTGAAGTTCAAGAATTTATTAAAAGAAATAAATTCATATCCAGAGAACACTGCTATAGAATGCTGTTTATCAGAATTAACACTATATATCAAGTGACAAATCCTCTCTACTCGGCTAGTGAAACTTAATTAAAACTACTAAGCAAAACTAAGATAAATAGAAACTATGGAACTATGTACACACAAAAGAGAAAACAAAAGGACAAATAAAATAGTCAAAAACCATCATCAGAATGATTCAGTAAATCCTGGTTCTCTGCAGGTCTAAGTCAGAGAACCAAAGTTCATCATCAAAGTGTATAGCCACGTTATTTTACCTTTTTTTAGATTTAAACGTCAATGACTCACTCTGGTTGCATACGAAGGTTTTATGAAATATTATCATGTTCTACTGCTGTATTAGATGGTATTTTGATGTTAAGGAAGCGGACTAACAGCTATTAGCATCTCCAAGCAAAACAATGCAGAATGGTCCAAGATCTAGTGGAGAAAAAAAATACAAAAAATGTATGATTCCATGAGGGAATAGACTGGAATGTTGCTGGGAATACAGTGTGAACTTTGGTTCTCTAACTTAAAGATCCTCAATTCATTGAATCATTGTATGATGATGGTTTTCAACCATTTTTTGTCCCTTTGTTCTTTTTATGTGTATATGGTTCCTTATTTCCTTTAATCTTAATTTTGCTTAGTAGTTTTAGTTAAGTTTGACTAGGTTAGCAAAGAAATGTTGATTGAAGTATATTGTTAATTCAGATAGATTACATTATTAATGGTGTTTCCTGGATGGACATTTGTTTCTGTTACTGTGAATTCTTATATTTGAAGAGAAGTTGTCACTCATTTATTTCATATGTCTGCAGAGTGTGTTGTTAGAGGTTGCCAATGCTCGAATCATTCTTTCACCTATTGCCCTAAATTCAAAACCAAATGGTGCTGATATTCACCAGACAATACCTGACAGACCATGAGTTATTTGATCAAACATTAAATAACTTAAAAGCATGGAATTGTACAACACAAGTTTAATACCTAATGTATTTACTGAAATGAAAAGATTTCTAACTTTGGTAAACCTGTTTGCATTGCACCTTAACTTCCCTGAAAGGCCTGGCACCTGGTTTGGTCCTCTGCTGCTGTTGGCCATTTGCTTCAAGACTCAACATGATACACATTTAGAGATGGTATCCCGAGTTCTCGAATTGTAAAGTGTGGTTATTTGCTGTAGCCGTTCCATCATCTCAGACCAATCTGTCTATTCTCCACTCCTATCAACATGGCAACTGCTGCTCACTAGATTTTTTTCTGTTTTTTTGGACCCTTTCCTTTAAACCCGAGAGACAGTTGTTTGTTACAGCAGATCAGATATGACTGCAATACTCAGACCTGCCTACTCCCAGTTGCCATCTCATTTTGCAAAACAATCATTTTCCTCCTTTCTCCCCAATAAAATGTCTTTGGTTCTTTGTCTGGGGTCAACAAGAGGAAACGGCAACATAATGGTTACGGGAAACCTGATGGGAATTTTGATTGCGATAGGAAGTAAACATGGTGATGTACTGATTAACAAACTTATCTAAAAAGATCTGCTGACCTATTTTGTAGAGACAAAAATAAAATATGTTTTGCTGGTTTTCTACTTTGTAGGACTTATAAGGGATGTCAAAAAAGTAAGTCAATAGATTAAAAATATTTTTAGTCTGTTTTTTTTGGCACCATGTTTTACTATGAATTATTACAAATTAAAATCAAACTTATGCTCATATGAAATATAATAAATATAATATAATTTTAAATATTATTCAAAAGTAATTTTATGTCAATAACTCCATCACAAACCAAAACATGTAATATAGGTTAATTGCACATGGACTGATGCTTTCAAGTCTTTATTTATGTTAATTATTACAATTTCCCCCTCACAGCTAATAAAAACACGTTTGAAATTAGAATATTACATCAATTCAATTCAATTCAATTCAATTTTATTTATATAGCGCCAAATCATGAAACATGTCATCTCAAGGCACTTTACAAAGTCAAGTTCAATCATATTATACAGATTGGGTCAGATTATACAGATTGGTCAAAAATGTCCTATATAAGGAAACCAGTTGATTGCATCAAAGTCCCGACAAGCAGCATTCACTCCTGGGGAAGCGTAGAGCCACAGGAAGAGTCATCTGCATTGTACATGGCTTTGCAGCAATCCCTCATACTGAGCAAGCATGAAGCGACAGTGGGAAGAAAAACCACCCATTAACGGGAAAAAAAACCTCCGGCAGAACCGGGCTCAGTATGAACGGTCATCTGCCTCGACCGACTGGGGTTACAGAAGACAGAACAGAGACACAACAAGAGAAACAAAAAAGCACAGAAGCACACATTGATCTAGTAATCTGTTCTACATTAGATGGTAGTAGCGGGTGAGCCGTCTTCTCTGGATGATGTCACAGTTAACAGAACGCCAGACCAGGTGTACCTACTATGAAGAGAAAAGAGAGAGAACAGAAAGTTAAAGCAGAAATGACAACACATAATGCATAATTGAAGAACAGTAGAACTCAATATAGTGAGAAAATTAGATCCTGATATACTCCAGTAACCTAAGCCTATAGCAGTAAAACTATAAAGGTAGCTGAGAGTAACATGAGTCACTAGTTATAATTTTTGTCAAAAAGAAAAGTTTTAAGCCTAGTCTTAAAAGTAGACAGGGTGTCTGCCTCACGGACCAAAACTGGGAGTTGGTTCCACAGGAGAGGAGCCTGATAGCTAAAGGATCTGCCTCCCATTCTACTTTTAGAGACTCTAGGAACCACCAGCAGACCTGCGGTCTGAGAGCGAAGTGCTCTGTTAGGAACATATGGGGTAATCAGAGCTCTGATATATGATGGAGTTTGATTATGAAGGGCTTTATACGTTAGAAGAAGAATTTTAAATTCTATTCTTGATTTAACAGGAAGCCAATGAAGGGAAGCTAAAATTGGAGAAATATGATCCCTCTTGTTGATTTTCATCAGAACTCTTGCTGCAGCATTTTGGATCAGCTGAAGGCTTTGAACTGCATTTTGTGGAATTCCTGATAGTAAAGAATTACAATAGTCCAGCCTTGAAGTAACAAATGCATGGACCAGTTTTTCAGCATCACTCCTGGACAGAATGTTTCTAATTTTGGCGATATTCCGGAGGTGAAAAAAGGAAACTCTGGAAACCTGTTTAATATGGGATTTAAATGACATGTCTTGGTCAAAAATAACACCAAGATTTTTTACTTTATTACCAGAGGCCAGTTTAATGCCACCCAGATTAAGTGATTGATTAAGAAGTTTATTTTTTGAAGACTCTGGCCCAAAGATTACAACTTCGGTCTTGTCAGAATTTAGATGCAGGAAATTTAAAGTCATCCAGCTTTTGATGTCATCAAGACATGACTGCAGTCGAAGTAATTGATTGGATTCATCAGGATTTATGGATAAATATAGCTGAGTATCATCAGCATAACAGTGGAAATTAATCCCATGCTGTCTGATAATTTTGCCTATCGGAAGCATATATATAGTAAAGAGAATTGGTCCAAGGACTGAACCCTGTGGTACTCCACAAGTGACCCTAGAGTTTGAGGAAGATTTATTATTAACATGAACAAATTGGAATCTGTCTGACAGATAAGATTTAAACCAGCCTAATGCTTTCCCCTTAATCCCTACAGTATGTTCAAGTCTTTGTAGGAGAATATTGTGATCAACTGTATCAAACGCAGCACTGAGATCTAACAGGACAAGTATAGACACAAGTCCATTATCTGAGGCCATGAGAATATCATTAGTGACCTTCACCAGAGCTGTTTCAGTGCTATGATGAGCTCTGAAGCCTGACTGAAACTCCTCAAGTAGGTCATTACTTTGTAAATGTTCACAAAGTTGATTAGCAACTACTTTCTCAAGAATTTTAGATAAGAAAAGAAGATTAGATATAGGTCTGTAATTTACTAACTCATCTTGATCAAGAGAAGGTTTCTTAAGTAAAGGTTTAATAACAGCTACTTTCAAAACCTGTGGTACATATCCATTTACTAAGGATAGATTAATCATGTCTAAAATAGTGCCACTGATCAAAGGGAATATGTCCTTAAACAACTTGGTTGGGATTGGGTCTAACATACAGGTAGAAGGTTTAGATGAAGCTAAAATTTTAGATAGCTCAGAAAGCTCTACTGCTTCTAAACAGTTCAAACACTGCACAGATTCTAAAGATTCCTCCAATGCTGCCTCACTTACTGAGGACGAGGTAATCATGTTTGGGAGGATGCCAATTATTTTATTTTTAATGGCATCAATTTTATTTATGAAGAATCCCATAAAATCATTACTACTGAGAGCTAAGGGAATGGATGGATCAACAGAGCTGTGGCTCTGGGTAAGTTTGGCAACTGTACTAAAGAGAAATCTAGGATTATTTTTATTCTCTTCAATTAATGATGAAAAATATGCTGCTCTAACTCTGCGGAGGGTCTTGTTATACAACAATAGTCTGTCCCTCCAGATTAAGTAGGATTCCTCTTGGTGTGTAGAGCGCCATTTTCTCTCCAATTTCCTAACATTGCGCTTCAAGGAACGCAGCTCTGAATTAAACCAAGGAGCCAGCTTCCTGTGAATAATCACCTTCTTTTTCAAGGGAGCTACATTGTCTAATGCAGAACGTAATGAGGAAGTCACATTGTTAGCAAAGGTATCGATTTGTGAATGGGAAGAAACAGCAATGCTGCCATCTACAGGGCATTTCTGCAATACTGAGGATATTAAAAAGGGGACAGACTCTTTAAGTTTTGATACAGCATTATCCGATAAAAATCTACTATAATGGAACCCTCTTTTGGGGGTGGAGAATTCAGTTAGATTAAACTCAAATGTTATTAAAAAATGATCAGACAGGACAGGGTTGTGAGGAAATACTGTTAATTCTTCACAATCAATGCCATATGTCAGCACAAGGTCTAAAGTATGGAGCCGAGAGTGCGTCGGTTTATGCACATTTTGAGCAAAACCAATTGAATCTAGGATAGTTTTAAAGGCTACACTAAGGTTATCACATTCAGTGTCAACATGGATGTTAAAATCACCCACTATAATAACCTTATCAGTATTTAACACCAAATCAGATAAGAAATCTGACAACTCATCCAAAAACTGAGTGTAAGGGCCTGGTGGACGATACAAAACAACAAACAGAAGAGGTTTTATTGCTTTGCAGTTTGGATGAGGGAAACTGAGGGTTAAATGTTCAAAAGAACTGTAATTATTAGTTGGCCTGGGACTAATTAATAAATCAGACTGAAAGATAGTTGCCACTCCTCCTCCTCTTCCCACAGATCTGGGAATGTGGAAATTTGAATAACTGGAGGGGGTTGACTCATTTATACTAACGTAGTCCTCTTGTAGCCAGGTTTCTGTGAGACAAAACAAATCAATCTGATTATCAGAAATTAATTCATTAACTAACAAAGTCTTTGGAGGGAGAGACCTTATATTTAATAGACCACATTTTATTATTTTATTTTTAGGTTCAAGGTGAACCATATTGATTTTTATTAGGTTTTTATGATTTGTTCCTTTTAGATCAGTTTTTGATCTGTTAAGTTTTGGCCGTGGGAAAGACACCGTCTCAATAGGATAATGGGTGGGTAACAGTACAGAAGCTGCAGAGAGGTGTGTTAAACTACGGCTCTGCTTCCTGGTCTGGACCCTGGGTTGTCAGCGTTTAGGAGAACTAATAAATCCGGCCAGATTTCTAGAAAGAAGAGCAGCACCATCCAAAGTAGGATGGATGCCGTCTCTCCGGATCAGACCAGGTTTTCCCCAGAAAGTTCTCCAGTTATCAATGTAGCCCACGTCGTTTTCTGGACACCACCTAGACAACCAGCGGTTGAATGATGACATGCGGCTAAACATGTCATCACTGGTCAGATCAGGCAGGGGACCAGAGAAAATTACAGAGTCCGACATAGTTTAAGCAAACTCACAAACCGAAGCAACACCAACTTTGGTGACCTCTGATCGGCGTGACCGGGTGTCATTACCGCCAGCGTGAATAACAATTTTGCGGTATTTACGCTTATCCTTAGCCAGTAGTTTTAGGTAGGATTCTATGTCGCCTGTTCTGGCCCCTGGTAGGCATTTAACTATGGTCCCTGGTTTCTTTAGTGCCACATTTCTCATTATGGAGCTGCCAATGATTAAGGTCGGCTCCTCGGCGAGATTGTCGCTCAGAGGGGAAAATTTATTAGAAACGCAGATGGGTTGGTGGTGATCTGGGGTCTGTAATCTAGAGCTATGCTTCCTACGAACTGTCACCCAGCCAGCCTGGTTACCAGGCTGCTCGGGTGCTACTGCTTTAGGTTCGCTACGTGAAGTTACTCTATGCGGCTCCGCGCTAGCAAAAGAGCGGCTATCAGCTGGTTTTTCAACAGCACGGAGCCGGGTCTCCAATTCTGACACCCTCGCCTCCAAAGCTACAAAAACACTACATTTATTACATGTACCATCATCACTAAAGGGGGCAGAGGAATAACTGAACATCTGACACAGAGAGCAGCAGATAGGAGACTTAGTCAGACACGGAGAAGCCATTATGAGGCTAAGGCTTGGCTAGCGCTAGGCTAACGCTAGGCTAAAGCTAGGCTAACGCCCTATTATCACGCCAAAGAACAAACCGTGTGAAACACGAGGAGTTCCCAAACGTGATGAGCAGCCACAGACAATGTTTTAAAAGTGCTTATGTTTGGAAACAGATGTTACAGCAAAGAGGTTTAAAGATAAAAAGCGAGAGAGCCTGGAGCAAAGCTCCGTCGTTCACACAGCAACAACAGGAAGTGACAGAATACGCCTTACCGCAAACAGGAAGTCCGCCATCACACCTGTAAAACTATTATTAATGCAGAAATGTGTGCAAAGCCAAATCAAATTTCAATTAATTAGGTAAGCTATCTGACAAGGCTTCTTTGCCAAAATAAAAGTACCTTTTGAAAATAATTGTCTTTAAGCAGGTATTGAACATCATTTTCATTAAGCGCATAATGAAAGCGTGGGTCTGTATGGGCTTGTTTTTCTTGGGTGTGGTATGCATCTTAGGTGAACAGAGCCTTCCGTTTTAGTTTTAATAATTTAGTCTATATCATTGACGGAACTTTATGATCTACCGGTCCGTTATTTTGAAGAGAGAGCTGAGCCAAAAGGCAAAGCTCTCGATTTACCGGTCGATCTACGTTCCTACCCTCATCTATGGTCACGAGCTTTGGGTTGTGACCGAAAGAACGAGATCCTGGATACAAGCGGCCGAAATGAGTTTTGTCCGTAGTGTGTCTGGGCTCTCCCTTAGAGATAGGGTGAGGAGCTCAGTCATCCAAGGAGGACTCAGAGTAGAGCTGCTGCTCCTCCATGTCAAGAGGAGCCAGTTGGGGTGGCTCGGGCATCTGGTTAGGATGCCTCCTGGACGCCTCCCTGGTGAGGTGTTCCGGACACGTCCCATCGGGAGGAGACCCAGAGGAAGACCCAGGACTATGTTTCTCGGCTGGCCTGGAAATGCCTTGGGATTCCCCCGGAGGAGTTGGCCCAAGTGGCTGGGGAGAAGCTGCTACCTCCGCGACCCAAACCCGGATAAGCGGAAGAGGATGGATTGATGGAATTTTATGAAATGTGGAATTATTGGCATATTTCATTTAACCTTACAAAAGTCATTTCATACCTGTAAGCATTACACTCCCCAATGCTGCCTTTTTAATAAATTCATATAAGTAGGCATTCCGTATTTGCTGAAGCTAGTATCATTTTACTAACCTGACTCTCGTCAGATGGATTTTGTTCCGGAGAGCTCCACACGTGTGGCACCGTGTTGAGCTCGGTGGAAGTACATCCATCTGGCGAGAGTCAGGTTATAATTTTACGGGATGGATGGATGTGATCTTTCAGTTAGCAGCAAGTTACAGTTTTAGCAGCTATATGTCATTATCTTCTACACAATGAACAGTGAACAGAGAAGTGTAGATAGGTGAAAGGCGTAAAATCTGTAGTACACTATTGTGTCAGGACAGTGTTATGTTTTCAAGTAAGCCCAATATAACTACTTTCTTTTTAAAAACTCTATGGTTGCATGAGCAACTTAAGCTGCTAGTTAACTGGTCAACATAGTGCTGTACACAACAAAATAAAAAAATAAATTAATTAAAATAGATGAGTCAAACATAGACAACCTAAAATAGACAAATAAGGTAATTGAAAACAGTAAAAATAAAGATTAAAACACATGTGTTTTAAGAAGAGTCTTTAACTCTGAAAGCACAGAGGCCTGCTTGAAAGCAAAGGTATGATCTCCTCTAGTTTCCGCTTTGATTCAGGGACAAAAAGGAGCTGCTGGTTGGCAGACCTAAGGGAGGGGACAGGTGAATGTGTCATGATCTTGGCACTAGTGCTGGTCTGATTCACCATTTGACACGCCTGTGCTGCATCGCCCCGTTCTCATCAGCCTTCCCCTGATCCACCTGCACCTCAGACTATATAATCAGCTCTCAGACCTGTCACTAGTGGCAGATTATTACGAGCCACCATTGAGTTTAATCCAGCGTTCCTGAATCCTGCCTGCCTTCCTGTTTCTGACCTGTTTCTGCCTTCTGATTCTCTGAGCCTGCCTTCTGATTCTCTGAGCCTTCCAAGCCCCTGTCAGACCTGATTGTTGTTCTTCAATTAGTTATTGAAGCGAAACATCAGAATCAATGTTTTTGCCCTGCAATACGCAACAAAAGTCTGTCTTCCACCAATAATAATAATAATAATAATAATAATAATAATACATTTTATTTGAAAAGCCCCTTACATAGCATTCAAGGACACTGTACAAAATTAAAACAAAACAAGTAGCAATACAACAACAAAGCATCAATAATCTAAAACAAATATAAAATAAAACATTTATAGAGAGTAGGCAGCTTTAAAAATATACATTTTGAGGCGACTAAAATGGGGGAGGGAGTCAACTTTGCGGATGTCAAGAGGCAGTTGATTCCAGAGCTGGGGGCAAAATATGAATAAGCTCTGTCACCCATGGTCTTGAGGTGGATGGAGGGGACAAAGAGACAAATGGAAGATGAAGACCCGTGAGAATGAAAGGGGGTGTGAATATGGAGAAGTTTGGGCAAATAAGGAGGGGCAAGGTTATGGATGACCTTGAAATAATAATAATAATAATACTTGAAAATAAGGAGGAGTAGTGACTTACCCAGCCTGGATGTCTAGTGTCGAATGTATGGTGAGATGTTTGAATGTTAGTGTTGGGGAGGGTTTAAATCTACGGGTGGTGTGGGGGGGGGGGGGGGGGGGGGGGGGTTGGTGGACGTTCTGGTGGGCTTGTGTCCGGCCCCCTGTCCCGGTCCTGGTCCGTGTAGTCTCCCGGTGCGGGTCTCACCTGGGGGGTGGGGTTTGGGATGGCTCGTGCGGGCTGGCTGGCCAGGGTCCCCCATCTTATTAATTTATTTATTTAATTATATATTATTATTATTATTAATAATCTTTTTTTGGGGGTGGGGGTTAAACACAGTAGGCATGGGGGGTGGGCTGGGGGAGGTAGAGGTGTTGGTCCTGGTGGGTGGTTGGCTGGCAGGCCCTGCGGCCTCTCCCCGGCCCCCGGGCTATGGTGGTGCCGCTGGAGGGGCCCCTTTCTCCGGGTGGGGCTTTCGGGGAGCGGGGGTGCCTATTGGAGTCAGTAGGGGAGCTGGCTCCCTGGGTTGGCTCCCCAGTCCTTTGCTCCCCATCCCCGGACTCCTCCCTCTGCCTGCTCCATCACGCCGCCACACATGTAGGTCCTTGGGGAGAGGGCGTTACTGGAGGTTGCCACCTTTTGGTGACGTCCCTCTCCCCAATTTTATCATGCATTTTAGACACTTTCACTCCAAACATTTTCACAACGCACATCCATGTAGGCCACGATATGGGGGTGGGGGGGGGGGGGGGGGGGACGTCTGGGGGGGGGGCTTATGTTGTGTGAGCCTCGCCCCGGGCGGCTCCCTTCACCCCCTCTCGCATTTAGACATTGAGGGTTCTTCTGGGTAGTTGGTTGGAGGGGGGGCGCTGGCACCAGCTCCCTTCCGGAGGGGGGGTGGGCTGTGCCGTGCACCCCCTTCGGTGCTCCCAGTTTTAAACACACCTGAGAACAACATGCAACAACACAACATCTGAGCGGGCGTAGGGAGGATCGGGGGTCTTTTGCACACCCCCGATCTCAGATCGCGGCACGGAGTCTGGGGCCTGGAGGAGGTGCGGGCCACTGGGTACGGGGTCTTGGCGGGGGGCGGTTGCGGCTGGCCGGCGGCTTACCGGATCTGGGGCTGACGCCTCTGCTCTCCCCAGGAAGGGATGGGGGGCAGGGGTGGCTAGGGTAAGGTCGGGGTGGGAGGGGGTTTATTAGGTATATAGTGGGTGATGGGGGGCTCTGGTCGGATGGCCCGTACGGGTCGTGTCGGCCCCCCCTCTTTGGGGGGCCTGGTCCGGGGGGCGCCTGGTCCGGGGGCGGGGCCGGGGGACGGGCACAGGCAGTCGTATTGTTGAATTGTGGTGACCCCCCCCCCCCCCCCCCCCCCCCACTTGGGTTTTTTGGATGTGAATGCTATGTGAGAATGTGTGTAAAGCGTCCTTTTTTTTAATTTATTTTTTATTTTATTTATTTATTTTATTTATTTATTTTTTTGGTGTCTGTGTGTGGCGAGTGGGGCACAAGGGAGGGATGGTGTGAATGAGTGTTTTTTTTTTTTTTTTTTTTTTGTTTTTTTGTTTTTTTTTTGTTTTTTTTCCTTCCAGGTTTGGGTTCGGTCCGCTCCCTCTCCCAAGATCATCTCAAGTCTCCGCTAGGTGCGGAGCCCATCCCCCCACGTCCTGCCCTCCTCCACTGCGTTGGCGGGCGCCTTGACCCTCTGGCGCGTTGACGGTCCTCGGGTTTGGGGCGGGTTCCCGGGTGGGCGCCGGCCCATTCCCGGCGGTGGCTTCGCGGCGCCTGGCCCCCCGGGGGGCGGCCGGGGCCCCTGCCGCGGGGGCTGGGCGCCCCTGGGGCCTCTGGCCCCCAGGGCCCATGGCCAGGACCACTTCAGCGGGGCCGGCTGCCGGCGGAGCCCACGGGCTCGTCCCCGCGGCTCTTGGGGGCGTCGGCATTGCGGTGGCTGGGGGATTTCCTCGGGGTCGTCTCTCCTCTTTCCTCAGGGGGGGGTTGTACATTTCCTGTGAAGGCCCCTCTCGGGCGCACTGCTTTGGGGGCCCCTTTGGGAGTCCGGGGTTATGGGTCCCCTGACCCCTGCCTCTGTGCTCGGGGAAGGTGGGTCTTCGGTTCTCCACAATCACTATCAAGCCATTTCCTTCTGGATAATTTTCACCTAAACTAGTGCACTCTCACAATCTCCCACAGGTGCTGGGTCCCAGGTATTAAATGTTCACTTATATACAGAAAGGCTATAATTTATTTACTTTCTTTTACCTTTTTTTTTAGGTATCACATTACACATGTCAGCTTAAATAATAATACATATGATTTAGCAATGGTATCAAGGTGTTACACGATTGTATCTGTTGCTTTATGTCTGTTGGTTGTGCTGTTCTTTTTGTGTCTTTTTCCAGGTGATGGAGCAGACAGAGGAAGTTTTATCATTCTCTTCCTTTTATCTCTTCTTTCTTTCACCTCTTCTTTCTCTTTTTTTTTTCTTTCTTTCTTTTCTTCTCTTCTTGTTTTTCTTTTACTCTCCTACTTTCCCATTGTAGTGTCCATATAATTTGAAATTCTCCCTGCAGGAATCACAATAAAGCTATTTACACGCACAAATCAAGCGGAGCATTATGGCGAAAGCTGTTTGCTCCACTTGTGAAAGTAAAATCTGTCGAGCTCTATTTGGCATTAAGATATCAATTTTTATTGCCACATTGCTAGACAGGACACTGGGAAAAAAAAAAAAAAAAAAAAAGAAAATAAGGAGGAGCAACTTAAAGTGGATACCAAATTGGATGGAAAGCCAGTGTAGCTGTTGTAGAATAGGGGTAATGTGTTGGAAAGAGGATGTTAGGGTAATGATATGAGCAACAGAATTCTGAACCAACTAAAGTTTATTGAGGGTTTTCTGTGGGAGACCGTAGAGAAGAGAGTTACAATAGTCAAGATGGGAGTTGACTAGGCTATGAATAAGGACAGATGTGGAGTGGGGACTGAGGGAAGGACAGAGGAGGTTTATGGGGTGAAGGTGGAAATAAGCAGAGTGAATTATGTTACTAATGTGGGACTGAAAAGAAAGGGTGCTAGTAAAGGTGACACCAATGCTTTTTACCTGGACAGAATGGGATATTGTGCAATTGTCAATAGTTAAAGAAAAGTTATTGACTTTACAGAGGGTGGAATTGGTACTTATTAGAAGAATTTTTGTTTTATCAGAATTGACTTTAAGAAAGTTTACAGTGAAACAGCAGTTAATAGCATAGAGGCAAGAGGAGAGGTAAGAGGTGAGTGATGTGGCAGATGGTTGGCAGGATAGATATAGCTGGGTGTCATCAGCATAGCAATGAAACCTGATATTAAAGTGTTGAAGGATGGAGCCGAGGGGGAGGAAATAAATAATAAAAGGGAGTGGGCCAAGGACAATGCCTGGCGGGACACCAGAAGTAACAGGAGAGTGAGTGGAATGAAAGGCTTTCAATTGAATGAACTGAGTGTAGCCAGTTAGATATGAACAGAACCAGGAAAGGGGTGCACCTGTAATAACAATGGAAGAAAGTCTCTGGAGACGGAGGGAGTGTGAAATGGTATTGAACGCTGCACTTAGATCAAGAAGTATCAGGAGGGAGAGAATGCTGACAATCTTGCAAGAACAATCTTGCAGTGTAATATATTGAATTATTCCAAAAAATCACATCAAAAGTCAATGTAATAAAAATGACACAATGTAAGGCATTTTATCAACATGGGTTAAGTACACTTGAAAGGATTTTATTGTTTGTACAGTGATATTACTATAAACGTTTCTCTTGTCCCCTGTTGCAGATTCTCATCACCTGTCTGCTTTCCATTAACACTAGCCTCCCAGGACTCATATCAGCTCCGGGCAAAAGTGCCAGCTGCTACTGTTTGTAGCCAATTGACCGCATTAATGACAGTTGTATTTGGAGGCTTCTAAGTGATGATCACTGCACAGACGGTCACTCAGGTTTTCATTGTAATTCTCATGTCAGCACTAACATAGTCAAGTCTTTTCAGCCTTATGAACCGATATTCGACCACTTGCTGCTGTGCAATGGTTGTATGCCATTGGTCCTTGGTTGCTTATGCAATGTTACACTCCTGAATGGTCACGGAAAATGCTGAATGCAGCAGAAGTGTTTTTAAAATGTGTTTTTAAACGTAATTAAAATCAAGTTTGGATGATTCATTTTAAATTGGGTCTTTTACAATAAGTCTGTTTAGTGCTTCTAGTTTTATATGATGTTAGCTTCAAAACACCTAATTTCTCCTTTAAGTTATACAACCCCTTGACCTGTGACTGTACACTTGTCTGTGACAGTGAGATCTTTATAAAGTTTTGAGACGACATCAGTGTGATCAGTGAAATAAACTAATACATGTCTGCTTACGGAAGTGAAGTTCAAAAACTATCCATTTGGTGCTCTTTCAAAAACATAAAACTCAACACCACCAACACAAAGAAACTTGTGGTTGACTTCAGGAGAAAAAGGGAGAAACTTGCTTCTCTAGACATTGAAGATGGCATGGTGGAGAATGTCAGCACTTTCAAATTACTTCGGACACATCTCTCAGGACTTCACATGGTTTGTCAACATCATTCCTCATGAGAAAAAACACAGCAGTGAAGGCAATTACTGAAGTCATTAAGAAAAGTCAATATGTCCAAGAAAATTCTGCTGTCTTTTTATATATGTTCTATTGAAATAATCATCACCCACAATATTTTGGAGTGCTTTACAAGCTGTACCTCAAGTGAGAGGAAGGGAATATAGAAATAAAATCAAGACATTATAAAGACACCACTTCCCACACTGTCCGACATTTATAACATCTGAGCATAAAGAATCATATGGTACTGTACTCATCTAGGACATGATCTGTTTGAGTTGCAGTGATCAGGAAAGTATTATAGATCCATCCTAGCCCAAACCTAAAAAAAGCTTTTATCCAACTGCTATTAAATTATTGAACCAACAGTTACATATCTACCATGAAGGACACCTAAGATGTCATACTGCACCTTATGTTCACACCAAGTGATTCTTGTGTTTTATTCTCATGATCTGTTTGTTTATTTTTAATGACGTAGAAGGAATACATTGATTTTTGTTTTGAACATTTACAGTGAAAATAAAGGCTTTGAATTGAATTGAATGTGGAGGGCACAAGGGACCAGTGGTGCCCTTGTGCCTTTATACCCTCCGACTGATCAGATTTTTGCCCAATCATAGTCTTATTGTTTTTGACTTGGGCATGAGTCTTGTTAGATCCTAAGGACTATTTGCACACCTTAAGCTTTTCAGGAAGCATTGTTGGTCAGAGGAATCAACTGATATCATGGAGAATGCATGGTATCTGTCTCATCAAAAATGTTATTATGGTAACGCATAATGTCAATAAAGATTCTTAATTGATTGTTGAACCATAAGCATAGAAATTCCCAGATGTAAGTTCAATTAATTTAATTTTTATTTATATAGCACCAATTCATAACGCATGTCATGTCAAGGCACTTTGGACAGTCAAATTCAATCGTCAAAAAGTTTCCTATCTAAGAAAAACCCAGCAGATTGCAACGAGTCTTGACAAGCAGCATTCACACCTCCTGAAAGAGCGTAGAGCTAAAGTGGGAAGTCAACTGCATTTTCGATGGCTTTGCAGCAATCCCTCATACTGAGCATGCATGAAGCGACAGTAGAGATGAAAACTCTCATGTAAAGGTTGGACTATTGTTTAATGGATCGTTGACCATCTGCCGACGAAAGAGTGAACTTGAAAAAGAGAAACGCTTGGGTGTTATCTGGGTTCATTTGTTCCTATGTTCATTTGTTTTTGTTGTTATCAGTGTTGTTTCTTGTTGTATAATTGTTTATTGATTATTTTCCTGAATATATGTGAAACAAATATCATTTTCTATATAGTAACTTAAACTAACTACTTGTTGGTTTGTAAATTATTCACCCTCAGGCTCCATAGCCGAACCTATCTGAAAGTTAGGTTACAGTTAACGCATATACGGCTAGTCTGGTGCCTAGCCTTATATGCGTTACACGTGGCGAGCTAGCCAGGAGCCTGTCGGTGTTAATATATTTTTCTGGGTTACTCGTTTAAATTTTGAACATTTGAGTAAAGTATTTAAGATAAATAAAACAATAAAAGATGGATTTTGTACCGCAATCCGGCATAAATGTATCACAGTCAGTTGTGATTTCTGGTGTTACTAATACCAAGGCAGAAGAGGAAATCCTCAATTGCTTAAGTAGTTTTGGTAAACTTAATTGCACTCTTTATGTTACTGATTCCTCAAGCACTTTTCTCAAAAACCTGATTGTTGAGTTTGCGAATTTAACTGCTTTTTCCACGTTACAGCCGCTTCTACCGTATACGTACTCCTCTAAAACGAGTACTGACCTTGTGTTTCGTGTCACTGCTTTGGCCCTCGAGTATGCAGCCACAGCGGATAGTAGCAGCCACCAGTTCAACTACATCGCTGAACTTAGGAGAATCTCTGATCAAAGCGGCCAGCGTTTTGAAGACGTTCATTTACATGCTGCCGAAGCAGATGAACATTTTTGAGGTGGTCATGATGATGACAATGATGACGATGATGATGACAATGATGATGATGACGATGATGATGACGACGACGATGATGACAATGATGATGAGGAGGAGGATAGAATAAAGGTAAAAGAGGAATTCACTGCTGCAGTCAGTGCAAGGAGGGCAGAAATTCGGGTCATTATCCTCACTTCCTCCTGGTCATTTCTCCGTGGATCAGGGAGCACGACCTCGTCAAAGGAAAAAGGGACCAGCTCCAAGGCTGTCACTGTCCACCAATGACCTCAACCCACCTTCAGCACAACGAGTTGTTGTTGAACATGTGGTCCGAAGTACTGACTTGACTGGTTCAACCTCACTTCGTCTCTGTACTTTTTCTGGAAGGCTTCCTAAGCCAAGTAATGAAGCTGATTTTGAATCTTGGCGTTCACAAATTGAATCTCTGCTTGCTGACCCAAACCTTCCAGCGCTGCATGTTACCAGATGAATCACGGAGAGCCTGACATCATCTGCAGCTGATTTGGTCAAAGGTTTGAGTCCCATCACGTTACCAATGGTTTTGCTGAATATATTAGATTCTGCCTTTGGAACGATACAAGATGGTGAAGAGTTGTATGCACAATACCTGGACATCTTTCAGAATCCAAGAGAAAGACCATCTACTTACCTTCAACGGCTTCTGCTCACTCTCAACACTGTTGTGAAGCAGGGAGGAATTTTACCTGCCGATATAAATAAACATCTCCTGAAACAGTTTTGTCATGGGTGTTGGGACAACACTGTCATAACTAAGCTGCAGCTGGAACAAAAGAAAGATAACCCTCCATCTTTCGCTGATTTATTGTTACTACTAAGGACAGAAGAAGACAAACAACAAGCTAAGAAATTGCTGATGGAAAAACATATTGGCACATCAAAACAAAAAGTCTCCCACAGCCTGTCCCTGTAGACATTCTGCGTCAAATGAAAAGCTGAAAGAAATGAAACAGTAACTTCAGAAATTACTGCAGCAGATGTCTCAACTCCTGTCCAGAAAGAGTACAGCTGAATCCAAGTTCACGTCAAGGCAGAACAAATCATACTCTCTTTCACCTCAGTTAAAAACTAGGCCCAAGCCTGGGTGTTGTTTTAATTGTGGGGAAGATGGCCATCTTTCCTTTTCCTGCACGGATAAAGCAAACCCCAGTCTTGTTAGGCAGAAAAGGAAACTATTACGACAGAAGCAGCAAGCATGGGATGAAAAGGACTCGAAGTCGTTAAACTAGAAACAGTTTGTGTTGTGGGACACACAGAAGCTGTTCACCGGAACAGTCCCGAAGAACGCAGGATGAGAACACTGCCAAGAGATCTTGTCGGCACAGAGAGCACAGGTCAAATCCTAATAAAAGTAAATCAGTTTAACTGCCTCCTTGACTCTGGTTCGCAGGTTACTACTATCCCATACTCTTTCTATAACACTTACCTCATGGACCATGAGATCAAAACAATAAACAATCTGTTGGAAATAGAAGGAGCAAATGGACAAACAGTGCCTTATTTGGGATATGTAGAGCTCAACATAACCTTCCCGCCTGAACTTTTTGGTTCATCCATAGAAGTTGATACACTTGCTCTTATTGTGCCTGACATTAGACAATTTCAACATCTTGTCCTTATTGGCACTAACACCCTAGATGTTGCTTATAGCAAACATATTGATGCTCATCCTGACAGGTTATTTCAACCTGTTACATAGCAGTGTATAAGATCGTCCAACACCGCTATACTCAGAGTTTGGATGACAATACTGCAGCTATCACTTTGCAGTGCAATCAGCCTCAAAGCTTCCCTGCTGGCCAAACCGCAGTTGTTAAAGGATGCTTAGCCGTAAAGCTGTGGCGAGATGAAAAACAAGTCATACTTGAACATCCCCATTTCCATACCCTCCCGGGTGGGCTCATCGTGAAAACCTGCCGCATTGACTTGCCTCAACATTGGCCTTGCCATCTGCCAGTTGTGGTAAGCAATGAATCTGACCATGAGATTCAGATTCCAGCCCGAGCCATTATAGCAGAAATCAGCACTTTTCAGAGTGTGATCTCCCAAGAGCAAAGAGTCCAGAATTCAACACAGTCTACAGAGTCGCCACAACCATCTCAACCCCAATACAACTTTGGAGATTCACCTTTATCTCCAGAATGGAAGCAGCGAATCATCAGAAAACTCAACAGTCTTCCTGAGGTGTTTGCAAAGCACGATTTGGACTTTGGCCGGACAGACAAAGTGAAACATCATATAAAGTTGTCTGATCCCACTCCTTTCAAAGAAAGGCCAAGACCATTCCCCCCTTAGGATGTTGACGCTGTAAGAAAACACCTGCAAGAACTTGCTGATTCAGGAGTTATACGAGGGTCTGATTCGCCATTTGCTTCTCCAATTGTAGTTGTGCGAAAGAAAAACAGCACTGTACGCCTCCGTATTGACGACAGAAAATTAAATCTCCAGACAATAAGGGATGCAAATGCTCTACCCAAGCTGGAAGATACATTTTCTGCTCTGTGTAATGATCTTGGCTCTGACTACCTGATCTGCACACCTGCTCCTACAAGACCCTTCCCGCAATCTACTCTCATCAGCTCCACCTGTTCTTTCCACTATATAAATAGCGTTGGGACCTAATGCCAGTGCCAGAGTATCTTGAGCCCTAATGGTAAGAGTATTCCAGCGTTAACCTGACTAATTTGCCCATATCCGACCTGTCTCTGTTATCTGTTCCTGAGCCTCCCTGTCCCTATTTCTGCCTCTGCCTGTCTTCCCGATCCGTCTCCCGACTCCGAGCCCCGCCTGACCCTTTTTGGACTGATTAATTGGATGGACTACCTGTGAACCGAACCACCGATCTGTCTCCCACTCCGAGCCCCGCCTGACCCTTTTGGACTAATCGATTGGATGGACTACCTGTGAACCGGATCCTGCTCCTCTTGTGAGTACTGCACCAGACTAACCCTGTAATGCCTGAGCCCTTACCGCTGCACAGATTTGGACCGGACCCCGACCTCTCTTAAGGATAACCGCCAAGGATTGCTCTCTGGATTCTGACCACGGACCGTTTCCCGGATCACACCCCTGAAAGCCCCAAGACCATGTCGCCAAAGCCAGCCGTTTCCCTCCTCGGCTCTGCGGACGGCACCTCCCTGACCCTAAGCCTTGCAAGGTTAGTGCCCCCTTTGCCTAGGCACGTTTGGACTCTCAGTATGCCCTGAATTCGCTAACCTGTTCTCCTCACACCCAGGAGTTCCGGGTCTGACGTTGCCTGCCGAACCACCAGAGCCGCTCCCTCCCGCTCATTAAATAAATCAGTTTCAAACACCACTGACCTGTCTTGTCTTCTGGGTCCTCCTTTCTGAGCATCACACTCTGTCTGGATCAAAATGGTTCACTGTGTTAGATCTTAAGTCAGTTTAGTACCAGATTGAGATGGAGGAAAATGATAAACCCAAAACCGCCTTTGTCTGCCCATTAGGGTTCTGGGAATTCAACCGTACGCCACAAGGGGCTACTAGCGCCCTTAGCACATTCCAATGGTTGATGGAAAAATGTATGGGAGAATTAAACCTGAAAGAAGTCATCGATGATTTAATCATCTTTGCTCCCACCTTGGAAGAACATGAAGAACGTTTGATGAAAGTTCTCAACAAGCTTAAAGACTTTGGGCTAAAATTGTCAGTTGAGAAATGTCCGTTCTTCCAAACATCTATGAAATATCTTGGACATGTAGTGTCTTAAAATGACGTTTAGACTGATCCTGAAAAGATCAAGACGCTTACCTCCTGGCCAGTACCCAAGAACCTGAAAGAATCGAGATCTATCCTCGGTTTCTCTGGGTACTACCGCCGTTTTGTCAAAGGATATTCAGCCATGGTTAAGCCATTGCATGATCTAACTGCTGGTTATCCACCATCTCAGAAGGTGTTGAAATCAACCGTGAAGGTGGGGAAAATTGATTTTGGGCCGAAAGTTTTATTTACAACATTAAATTGAGTGACACACTCTGTCTTTCGGTCATGCAGCACCTACAAACAGCGCTGTTCATGGTGCCATGACTGAACCTCTACCAGCGCTGACGCGCATGACACGCCCACACCCCGCTGCAGCCTCCACTGCTGCTGGGGCGGGGGGGGGGGGGGGTATTAGAGGTAGATGCGATAATTTTATTTCCACAACCTTTGTTATGATGGTTGTGTTGTTGTAACTGCAACAATTAACTTTCTTTTTTTAGGTTGGCAGGGGGTGGGGGAGGGGGGGCGTCAACCCGGTTGGGACACTGTCGGGTGTGCGCGGCTAAAGAAGTTTGGGAACCCCTGCCATAGACATATGGGAAATACGGTCACGTCTCTATGTATTGCCAAAAGTGTGGAAAAGAGCTGGTTGAGCCATCACCAAACCTTTAGCAGTTGTGGCAAGAGGCTTCAAGAAATGTGTATGGAAGATACTCTTGGAAGATACTCCTGGAGCATGTCTAGTATCACCTCATATGTATGTCCTGACTCAAAATCAGACCTCTCAATTTTTATCAAAAGTTAAGAGTGAGATTATGTTAATTTTCGGGGGGCGTGGCTTGGCCGGGCTGGGGGCATGGCTGACTGGACCCTGGAAGATCATTTTTATTTTCCTGACTTTGATAAGAAAATATTTTAGTTGATAATAAAAGGCACAATATGAATGATCAGATTCACATCCTGGCAATGAAAACACCACTGATTATCATTATTCTATCCATGTTGGTCTCATTTGTTAATGAGACGGAGTTTCATCAAGCCTATACGGTCTAACGTTTTCTCTTCAGCTGCAACACTTAAAGCACACAGGGGTTCACACTGCGTCTTTACGCATGATCCAGCTGCTGGATTTTACCCTTGTGTGCTGTGTGCAAGGCTATAAACAGTGTTGAAAATGCATAAATAAAGACTGTAAAGGGCTCCTTTAGAGGGAAGAGAAGGAATAATGGGTCTGAGCTGAAGCCCCTGATGTTACAAGTTTCTTGAAATGACCCTTAAAAGTGCGCACCTAAATTCATGTAATGTAATTTTGCACACCTGAATTCAAGCACAAGGCACCACGCCCACCGTGGTCGTTAAAAAGAAAAGATCATGAAACACAGCTACTGACTCTCCTATTGATTTTAATTGGGACATTTTGGTACGAGTGGAAGGACATTAAACGTAGTGATTCACGTTTTGAAGGCTGGCTGCTGATAAAAGACCCTGAGTCCGAGGGAAGGGAGGGGAGAGGAGTAGTTAGAGTGTTGAGGCACAGAAACACAGCGCACGTAGTTAAAAAAAAGCAGAATCAATAAAAACGAAACTTATAAACAGACTAAGTGGCGTTTTAGACAGCATCTGGTTAGCAGATCTGTTTTTTGATCCAGCATGTAGCCATGACTGGTTCTGAATGAAGGCTTCATCTGGGAGCTGCTCTCCCCCCTTGCCTCCTGCTTCGCACTTTCATCGCTGGTTAAGACCAAAAAATCATGACTCTGGTTGCTCTTCCTGCTGCTCTGTTAACATGAACTGCAGCAGAAATAAGATGTGAAAGAAGCTGAACCAGCCCCGCAGAAGGCGGGTTTAGACTGAGCTCTGGATGAACAGAGCTGTGAACGGATCATCCGCAGCCCAGATGGGCTTTGTATTTTTTATGCAAGAGAAATGCCACGTGTGTGAGCTGTGAAGTTAGTGAAATGTGTGTGTCACACGGTCAATGCATGAGAGTTTTGAGCAGTAGTGGTATGGTTTGGATCATCGAGAACATGCATGTTTTTTAAAAAACATATTAAAGCCAGAATAACTTCCGGTCCAAAAGTAAAAACGAGCTGTAGTCCAATCAGCGATTTCTTAGGTCTCCAACTGGGATGTACCTCTCCGGTTTTGTTAATGTTGTAGTGCTTTTGTTATTGTTGTAGTGCTTCCATTAATGTTGTAGTGCTTTAGTTAATGTTGTAGTGCTTCTGTTAATGTTGTAGTTCTTTCCTTAATGTTGTAATGTTTTTGTTAATGTTGTAGTTCTTTCCTTAATGTTGTAATGTTTTTGTTAATGCTGTAGTGCTTTCGTTAATGGTGTAGTGCTTTGCACCTCAGGGCCACCGTAAGAAGTGACTAAATATTATGGTGGCCGACAGGTGCAAACTTCAGAAAACACGTGCAAATAGGCAAAAGACGAGCAAATTAAGAAACCAACTTCATCAATTTGACAACACCTGTGCGGCATTCAGCAAACGCGCTGCATATACATAAAAGCGATGCAAAAAGAAAACCAACTTCATCAATTTGACAACACCTGTGCGGCATTCAGCAAACGCGCGCTGCATATACATAAACGCGGTTCAAAAAGAAAACCAACTTCATCAATTTGACAACACCAACAGAAAAGGTGAATTTTTAACGTACCGCTGTGAGCTCTGTTTGCCTAGTCTCGAATCAAGCTGCGGCCGCGGAGCAGTCTGGGCAAGCGGTCATTCTGAAGAACGCACAAGTTCCGTGGGGTCTAAAATCAGCTGTTCCACTTAGTGCTCCCCCTAGAGGCCTGGAGCACTTCCGTTGTGGATTATTTATGCAGCGCGTTTGCTGAATGCCGCACAGGTGCTGTCAAATTGATGAAGTTGGTTTTCTTTTTGAATCGCGTTTATGTATATGCAGCGCGTTTGCTGAATGCCGCACAGGGTTTGTCAAATTGATGAAGTTGGTTTTCTTTTTTAATCGCGTTTATGTATATGCAGCGCGTTTGCTGAATGCCGCACAGGGTTTGTCAAATTGATGAAGTTGGTTTTCTTTTTTAATCGCGTTTATGTATATGCAGCGCGTTTGCTGAATGACGCACAGGTGTTGTCAAATTGATGAAGTTGGTTTCTTAATTTGCTCATCTTTTGCCTATTTGCATGTGTTTTCTGAAGTTGCAGGGTGTTTGCACCTGTCGGCCACCATAAAATGTACATAATTTGATGGAAATTTCCTTAAAAAATGTTGAAGTAACAACATTTTAAAATACCACTGTATTTTCTCTAAGTGTGGTTAATGAGGTTAAACAAGCAGGAAAAAACTACATAATGAGGCAGAATGGTGAATTTCCTTTGCATCACATCTGTCTGGAAAGTTTCAATCCTCTTTGATCTTCCACTCACACATTTCTGTCCCCTGCTTTAGGGAAATCTGTCTTAGCCATTTGATCATTTTACCCTCCCTGTTTACAGCTATGACATCTGATTTATGCTTGTACATGCACACTTGTGAGCAAAAGAAAAAAGTCATACAGGTTGCCTAAAATAAAATTGTCTACTACTTCCAGTAGTTGATACAAAGTTGCCACAAAAACATAACTAAAAAAAGTAGTAGTCGGCTATCTGGGAGAATTTACAATTAGCAAGTTAATTTGCAACATGGGAGTCTAAGTTGAAGGTATATGTTATTTTGGTATATCTTAAATTTGACACTTAAACCTGAGCACCAAGTAAAAACCAAACACTGGGCTTTGACAGTGATAAAACAAATGCTATTTTTGATGTAAAACAAAATGATTGCTCTGATTCTTTTAAGGGTCGTAGTTAGATACTGGTGTGGTGCGAAAAGAATAAGAAATGAGTGCAAAATAGTTGGCTTCATTTATGTTAAACAAGCAAACAAAAACACAAACAGATAGAGACAAAGAGAGTGAGAATGCTTTAAGGGAACTGCTGTGTAAAACAGGCCATATTTGTCTAATTTCTCTTTGAACTTTAAAATATTTACAAAAAGAAATCTATCCTGTTTGAACTAGACAGTGCTCTACATGACACGTGTCAAACATAATATTTGTTTAAGAGTATAAAAGGAAGTTTTTCTTGTTTTAAATGAAAGCAATACAACATAAAAAATAAAGGTTTCTTTTAACTAATTTGGCCATAACCTCTTGCAAAATGAAAATCAAAGCACAACTGAATAACTACTCAAAGGTGCATGTGAAATTATGCTTTGCTATATATATTTTTTGTATACGAAAGTAAAAACCTCCAAAGTTTCTTTCTGTTACTCTCAGCTGCTGAGAAGCACACAGCTGCTCTCAGCGCGTCAAGAAGGAGAGGTGGACATGAAGTGGGACAGCCTCCCCAACATTTTAAGGCCCAAGAAAAAAAAGCTGAAACAGAAAACGAAATAGTGTTCAAAATCCAGCGTAGACAAGGTCAAAAAAGTGTGGAAGAATGTTCATTAATTGTGGTTTAAAAAAAGGTTAATGGTGTTAAAACAAAATTGTGTTAATGCGCTATTAGATGTTAACTTTAACAAAAATACTTATCCAAAATGTACTCAAGTAAGAGTAAAAACATATTTTTTAAAAAGTCTGACCAGACTAAATATTTTTTTTAAATAATTAATTAGACAAAATTTTATGTGCAAATTCTGAGATCTTAAAGATAAAAGAAAAAATTATACAAAATAATTACAAAATGACTCATCCATATTAGAACAGTGTAAAGTACTTCCATTATATGCTGTTCACTGTATAATAATTTGACCTCCAAACAGCACAATGGGGTCAGAAGCTTGTGTGGAAACAAAAAGGCTTACTTAACTTAAGCTGTAAGCATCTGGCTGTGTATGGTGTATTTTTGCCTGAAACGTCATAGTTCTTCATTGAATTAAATTAGTTGCTAAAGTAGTCCAAAACTTTACTCAGATAAGATAACCAATACTTTACAGTACTATTAAGTAAAAGTAAAGTACAGTGCAGTGAAACTACTATAAATATGTTTTTTCTTCTTCAAAAAGCTAGTTAAGTAAATGTTACTACTACTATCACTTATCTACATGCTTTTGCTTTCCAGTAGTGTGATGGTGTTCTAACGTTACACATTTTAGTGTTTATTACTTTTCATCTTCCAAAATATAAGAAAAAGGGACAAGTGTCAGTTTTTGAATTTCTGCATTTATTCATTGTTGGAGTTTCTTATAAACATCATTCAAAGTGTATTCTAATGACTATGTCATGCAGTGGTTGTGATTTTCCTTTTTTGTTTTCCTCTCTTCCAACTAAGAATATTTTCATTTTTTGTCATCCAAGACAGTATATTCATTATTGCTTAAAAAAAAAAGATAAACATGTCAGAAAATAATGCATTTGTAGCAGCACAATGTTTACTTTTCATTTTGTTCGGCTACTGAATAATTAACTTGCCACTCAGAAGGTCATCAAGGATGACACAACAGAACATTTTACTGGTTTGGCTGCTTAATTTGTGACAATGGATACTAATTTCCTAAAACCCAATCTCTGCAGAAACATTTTTAGTACAACTTTAACTTTTGGCTCACACAATTCAGCTGGTGTTCTTTGGTCAGTAACAGCTTTCTTTTTAGTGTGTAGTTGTGTCTTTTTTATTTTACTGAGAATCCTGAAAGGTATGCAAAAAGGTGTAAAAAGAGCCAAACAACACACTGAACTAATCTGATCGAGAAGAGGGAGAAAAAACAGAATCAGAATCTTTTGAGAATTACATTTTAACTCACAAAACTACCTAACAATCAAGATGGCAAATAAAATAGACTCTACAAATTTTTTTTTTGCAGTATCAATTGAGTTACTATTAAAGACTTGATAAGGTCAGAAAATTGAGGGCACAGATCTGCTCAATAATAAGGCAGTCATGTTCATGCACCTGATGACGATCCCCCTATGTGATTATTTCCCAAAAAGCTTTGAGCCAGCTTTGGCTCTAAATGAGGAGCTTAGTGAGCTCAAGGAGAGCACATACAGTTCTTCAAGTGCTGTTGGTCTATGGAAAAATAATGGGCTGTGTGATAATCCCCAAAAGTTTTATTCAAGGCTATTTTTAGTATCAAAAGTGCTTTTTTATAAAGCTAGGAAAATTCTAAATATGTCCAAAAGACATCCAACTTTGTTTTGGTGGTAAAACGTCTCCACCATCATGTTCAACAAGAGAACATGCAAAGAGTTATTTTCACAATGGTACGTCAAATTCAAATCAAAGTGAAATCCTAGTTAACACGATCTTGGCGGGGCGCATTACCTCTCTGAGCTGCTCCTTCTCATTGCCTAAGGTCAGCTGATCAGCTCTTCCTGGAGGCTCAGAGGAGACAGAGCTTTAACTGTTGCTGCTCTAAGATTGTGAAATAATCTCTGTTTAGAAATCAGATGGGTCCTTTTACTGTCCACTTTAAAACTCTCCTCCCAAAAAAATATTTTCATTCACTCCTGGAGAAGCGTAGAGCCACAGGGAGAGTCGTCTATATTGTCCATGACTTTGCATGGACAATGCAAAGTCATGGACCCTCATGCTGAGCAAGCATGAAGCGACTGTGGAAAGAAAAACTCCCCATTAACGGGAAGTAAAACCTCCAGCAGAACCAGGCTCAGTATGAACGGCCATCTGCCTCGACCGACTGGGGGTTAGAGAAGACAGAGCAGAGACACAATAAGAGAGACAAAAAAGCACAGAAGCACACATTGATCCAGTAATCTGTTCTACATTAGATAGTAATAGCGGGTGATCTGTCTTCCCTGGATGATGTCACAGCTAACAGAACAACAGACCAGGTGCATCTACTTTGAAGGGAAAAAAAAGAGAGAGAACAAAAAGTTAAAAGCTGAAATGACAACAAGCAATGCAAAACTGGAGAACAGTAGAACTCAGAGTGAGAAAAATAGGCCCTCATGTCCTCCAGTAGCCTAAGCCTCTAGCAGCATAACTATAGAGGTAGCTCAGGGTAACATGAACTATAAGCTTTGTCAAAAGGAAAGTTTTAAGACTAGTCTTAAAAGTAGACACGGTGTCTGCCTCACGGACCAAAACTGGGAGTTGGTTACACAGGAGAGGAGCCTGCTAGCTAAAGGATCTGCCTCCCATTCTACTTTCAGAGACTCTAGGAACCACCAGCAGACCTGCAGTCTGAGAGCGAAGTGCTCTGTTAGGAACATACGGGGTAATCAGAGCTCTGATATATGATGGAGCTTGATTATTACGGGCTTTATATGTTAGAAGAAACATTTTAAATTATATTCCTGATTTAACAGGAAGCCAATGAAGAGAAGCTATAATTGGAGAAATATGATCCCCCTTGTTGATTTTCATCAGAACTCTTGCTGCAGCATTTTGGATCAGCTGAAGACTTTGAACTGCATTTTGTGGACTTCCTAATAGGAAAGAATTACAATAGTCTAGCCTTGAAGTAACAAATGCATGGACTAGTTTTTTAGCATCACCCTTGGACAGAATGTTTCTAATTTTGGCGATATTCCGGAGGTAAAAAAAAGGAAACTCTGGAAACCTGTTTAATATGGGATTTAGATGACATGTCTTGGTCAAAAATAACACCAAGTTTTTTTACTTTATTACCAGAGGCCAAGTTAATGCCATCCCGATTAAGTGCTTGATTAAGAAGTTTATTTGTTGAGGACTCTGGTCCAAAGATTACAACTTCTGTCTTGTCAGAATTTAAATGCAGGAAATTTAAAGTCATCCAGCTTTTGATGTCATCAAGACATGACTGCGGTCAAAGTAATTGATTGGATTCATCAGGATTTATGGATAAATATAGCTGAGTGTCATGAGCATAACAGTGGAAATTAGTCCCATGCTGTCTGATAATTTTGCCAATTGGAAGCATATATATATAGTAAAAAGAATTGGTACAGGGACTGAACCCTGTGGTACTCCACAAGTGACCCTAGAGTTTTATGAAGATTTATTATTAACATGAACAAACTGGAATCTGTCTGATATATAAGATTTAAACCAGCCTAATGCTTTCCCCTTAATCCCTAGAGTATGCTCAAATCTTTGTAGGAGAATATTGTGATCAACTGTATCAAATGCAGCACTGAGATCTAACAGGACAAGTACAGACGCAAGTCCATTATCTGAGGCCATAAGAATATCATTAGTGACCTTCACCAGAGCTGTTTCAGTGCTATGATGAGCTCTGAAGCCTGACTGAAACTCCTCAAGTAGGTAATTACTTTGTAAATGTTCACAAAGTTGATTAGCAACTACTCTCTCAAGAACTTTAGATAAGAAAAGAAGATTAGATATAGGTCTGTAATTTACTAACTCATCTTGATCAAGAGATGGGTTCTTAAGTAAAGGTTTAATAAAATCTACTTTAAAAGGCTGTGGTACATATCCATTTACTAAGGATAGATTAATCATGTCTAAAATAGGGCCACTGATCAAAGGGAATATCTCCTTAAACAACTTGGTTGGGATTAGGTCTAACAAACAGGTAGAAGGTTTAGATGAAACTAAAATTTTAGATAGCTCAGAAAGCTTTACTGCTTCTAAACAGTTCAAACACTGCACAGGTTCTAAAGATTCTTCCTACGCTGCCTCACTTACTATAGATGAGGTAATCATGTTTGGGAGGATGCCAATTAATTTATTTTTAATGGAATAAATTTTATTTATGAAGAATCCCATAAAGTCATTACTGCTAAGAGCTAAGGGAATGGATGGATAAACGGAGCTGTGACTCTGAGTAAGTTTGGCACCTGTTGTCATGGTGCAGCCTTGCCTGCTGCACCATGGACATTTCATGGCACTCTCCACCTTCCATACAGCTCCTGATTCCATGCTCAATAATCATCTACACCTGTCAGTCACTAATCAGCCAGTACTCAGCACACCTGTCAGCCTCCCTATTTAAGCTCCCTGCATTCAGTCCTCCCCTGTCGGTTCGTTCTGTTGGTTACTGTTTACCACTGCTCATGACTGCTCGCCTACCTTTTCTTGCCAGCCTGATTTCCCTTCGTCTCCAGTCCTGCAAGTATTCACTCAGATGTTCTGCTGTTAATCCAGTCCTGCAAGTAGTGATGGCGAGATGAAGCCTCATGAGGCATTGAACCACTCAGCCAACTGGTTCGAGAAAAGGTTCATTTCTTGACGGTTCATGTGCACACAGCACCACCTACTGGCAAGTTGTATTATCACAGCCAGCTGTATCTTAACACGTGTGATGCATATCATTTTTGTCTATTATGGCTCTTGGGAATGACTTCACAGAAGGTGTAGGACGAAATCATTTGTCTACATAAATTTTGTAAACACATGTGTACAATAAAATATTGTTTGAATGTATTCTCTGTGTGTAATTATTCCCAAAATAGTAGTGACATGATATGGCATGTTGTGTAATAATGTTTTTCTGTGACTCTAGAAAAATGGCATGGGCTTAATCAGGCAGAGGACAATGAAAGTGCTTGTGGAACTAGGCAGGGGGTAGTGAATAGGCTAATGCTTGTGTAACTTGGATGATTTCATGCATTTTTATTAAGAAACAACAATTTCTCCACAGTTTTTGGTTTCAAATGATTTCTCTTTTTTGATACTACTTCTCCAACCTTTGAAAAGACACGCTCACATGGCACAGATGATGCCGGGGTGCATACATAAATAAGTGCAAGTATGTACAGATTGGGGTACTGTGACCAATGATTAGCCCAGTACTATACGGTCCCACAGTTTCCCCTCAGCAGCAACACTGAAGCACACAGTGGTTCCCGCTGCGTCTTTACGCACGATCCAGCTGCTGATGTCTCCTCTCTTTTCAGCTCAATGCAATTCTAGACAGTAACAGTTTATAACCTATATCACCTTTCACAGCAACAGGTTTCTCATCTCAGTCGACCAGACAAATCTCTATTGCTCTCCTCAGTGCGCTCTGGGCGGTGAGGTGGGAGGATTTTACCCGATGGTGCGCTGCGTGCGAGGGATAAACAGGGTGGAAATGCATAAATAAAAACTGTAAAGGGCTCCTATACAGTGATCATAGGAGCTGACTGGTCTGAGATCAGCCTCCTGATGTTACAAGTTCTTTAAAATGAAAGCGCGCACCCAAATTACAAGTAACGTAATTTTGCGCACCTGAAAAAAGCGCACGGCAGAAGCGCATCGAAGCGCTGAGGCACAGAAATACGGTGCATGTAGTTAAAAAATGCAGAATTAATAAAAACAACTTATAACCAGACGTAGCGTTTTAAACTGCATCTGGTGAGCAGAACTGTTTTATGATCCAGAGTGCAGCCATGACTGGTTCTGAATGAAGGCAATATCTGGCAGCAGCTCTCTTCCCCCGCCCCCTCCCCTCCTGCGTACGTAGTACAGGACCTTACCGGCTCACTTTCACCACTGTTAAGACTAAAATTATTCATAACTCTGATCGCTCTTCCTGCTGCTCTGTTAACATGAACTGCAGCAGGAATTACTGATGGCCACAAGCTGTGAAAGAAGCTGAAACAGCTCAGCAGAAGGCGGAGTTTTTATCGTCCGCTGCCCAGATGGGCGTTGGGATTTTTATGCGTGAAAAATGCCATGTTTGCGTGTGACCGTGTGAAGTCAGTGACGGTCAATGCGTGATAGTTGAGAGCACTGATCTCCTATCTATCTATCTCTCTCCTAAACTCTCCAAACACCAAACTAACTGTCTCAAACTAAATAACCACTATCCAAACTCTGCTATCCAAACTATCAAAACTCTATCCACTCTCTCAACTGACCGCAACTCGCCTACAACAACCCACATTTTGAATGGAGCCTGTGGGGTTTCTAAAAGCTGTCGAAGCTGCGCCAACATCTGAGCCACTTCCCGAAGCAGTCACGTGGTACAGCCGGCCAGCGAGGCTTCGGACGTCATCGTTTTCGGCTCCTCCCCTAAATGAAGCAAGCCTCGATACGAGCTTCACGGAAACGCCCCCTCCATTACTCGACACACGCCTCGAAGCCTCGGCACATAACGTAACATCACTACCTGCAAGTATTCACTCAGATGTTCTACTGTTAATCCAGTCCTGCCAGTATTCACTCAGATGGTCTGCTGTTAATCCTGTCCTGCAAGTATTCATCCTGACGTGCTGCTGTTGCTCGGACTGCAAGTATTCACCTGCCGAACTGCCAGTTCCTGCCATCACTATCCTCCTGCTCCAGCCCGGTACAGACTGTTGGTTTATCCATCCTCCACTATTCACCACCTTCAATAAACTTTCTAAACTAAGCTCTGCTTGCGTGTGGTTGTGTTCGGGTTCACATAAATCATGACACCTGTACTGAAGAGAAATCTAGCATTATTTTTATTCTCCTCAATTAATGATGGAAATATGCTGCTCTAACTCTGCAAAGGGTCTTTTTATGAAACAATAGTCTGTCTTTAGGATTCCTCGGATTCCTCTTGGTGTGTAGAGCAACATTTTCTCTCCAATTTCCTAGCATTGTGCTTTAAGGAACACAGCTCTGAATTAAACCAGGGAGCCAGCTTCCTGTGAATAATCACCTTCTTTTTCAAGGGAGCTACATTGTTTAATGCAGAACGCAATAAGGAAGTCACACCGTTAACAAAGACATCTGTTTGTGAATGTGAAGAAACAACATTGCTGCCATCTGCAGGGTATTTCTGCAATACTGAAGATATTAAAAGGGGACAGACTCTTTAAAGTTTGATACAGCATTATCCGATAAAGATCTACTATAATGGAACCCTCTTTTGGGGGTGGAGAACTCAGTTAGATTAAACCCAAATGTTATTAAAAATTATAAGATAGGACAGGGTTGTGAGGAAACACTGTTAATTTTTCACAATCAATGCCATATGTCAGCACAAGGTCTAAAGTATGGAGCCAAGACTGCGTTGGTTTATGCACATTTTGAGCAAAACATTTTAATCTAGGATAGTATTAAAGGCTACACTAAGGTTATCACATTCTGTGTCAACATGAATGTTAAAATCCCCCACTATTATAACCTTGTCAGTGCTTAACACCACATCAGATAAGAAGTCTGACAACTGATCCAAAAACTGAGTGTAAGGGCCTGGTGGACGATACAAAACAACAAACAGAAGAGGTTTTATTGCTTTTCAATTTGGATGAGGGAAACTGAGTGTTAAATGTTCAAAAGAACTGTAGTTATTAATTGGCCTGGGACTAATTAATAAATCAGACTGAAAGATGGTTGCCACTCCTCCTCCTCTCTCCGTAGATCTGGGAATGTGGAAATTTAAATAATTAGAGGGAGTTGACTTATTTATACTAACGTAGTTTTCTTTTAGCCAGGTTTCTGTGAGACAAAATAAGTCAATCTGATTATCGAGAATCAATTAATTAACTAACAAAGTCTTTGGAGGGAGAGACCTTATATTTAATAGACCACATTTAATTGTTTTATTTTTTTGTTTCAAGGTGAGCCGTATTGATTTTTAGATTAGTTTTTGATCTATTCAGTTTTGGCTGTGGGAAAGACACTGTCTCTATAGGGTAATGGGTGGGTAACAGTACACAAGCTGCGGAGAGGTGTGTTAAACTACGGCTCTGCTTCCAGGTCTGGACCCTGGGTTGTCGGCATTTAGTAGAACTGATAAATCCGGCCAGATTCCTAGAAAAAAGAGCTACACCTACCAAAGTGGGATGGATGCCGTCTCTCCGGATCAGACCAAGTTTTCCCCAGAAAGTTCTCCAGTTATCAATGTAGCCCACATCATTTTCAGGACACCACCTAGACAACCAGCGGTTGAATGATGGCATGCGGCTAAACATGTCATCACTGGTCAGATCAGGCAGAGGACCAGAGAAAATTAGTCCGACATTGTTCTAGCAAACCTACACACCAAAGCAACGCCAACTTTAGTGACCTCCGATCGGTGTGACCAGGTATCATTACCGCCAGCATGAATAACAATCTTACTGTATTTACGCTTATCCTTAGACAGCAGTTTCAGGTAGTATTCAATGTCGCCTGTTCTGGCCCCTGGCAGGCATTTGACTATGGTCCCTAGTGTCTCTAGTGCCACAATTCTGACTATTGAGCTGCAAATTACCAGGGTCGCTAAGTGGGGAAAATTTGGTAGAAATGCAGACGGGTTGGTGGTGACCTGGGGGCTGGAATTTAGAGCTATGCTTCATACGAACCGTCACCCAGCCGGCCTGGTTACCCGGCTGCTCGGGTGCTGTTGCTGGAGGACCACTACATGAAGTTACTCTTTGTGGCTCCGCGCTAGCAAAGGGGCGGCTATCAGCTGTTTTTTCAACAGTATGGAGCCGGGCCTCCAATTTTGACACCCTCACCTCCAAAGCTACAAAAGCACTACATTTATTACATGTACTATTATCACTAAAGGAGGCAGAGGAATAACTAAACATTTGACACAGAGAGCAAGAGATAGGGGGAGACTTAGGCAGAGACAGAGAAGCGGATGCAAGAGAAGGGGAAGAAGCCATTGTGAGGCTAAACTAGGCTAGTGCCCTCTTACCACGCTGAGAAAAGCAAACCGTGTGAAACACGAGGAGTTCCCAAACATGATGTGCAGCAACAGAGAATGTTTTAAAAGTGTTTATGTGTTAGAAACAGCAAAGAGATTAAAGATAAAAGCGAGAGAGTTTGGAGCAACAGACCGCAATTCACACTGTGACAACAGGAAGTGACACAATACGCCTTACCGCAAACAGGAAGTGATGCCAACCAATTTGTATTCTTTGGCTTTTGGCACAGAGTGAGACTTTTTGCTTTTACTATATTTTTATTTTTTATGAATTCTAACAATGTTTTAACTGTCTGTTCTTATTGTCCTTTCCTTATTTTATGTTCTAAATGTTTCTTCTTTTTACACGAGCAGCACTTTGTGGCAGCTGTGATTGTTTTAAAGGGCTTTATAAATAAATAAAGTACTGTCAGCAGTAAAGCATTGGCAAGGTAAATATGCATTCTTAAGTATTGAAAAAGGATGTATATAAAGTCTGAAATTTGAACAACAACAGCACATGCCATTTAAACTTAGATCACATGAGAATTCTTCAGAACTGAGGAAAATTCTTTCCTCAGTACTGAAGGAACTCAGTACTGAGGAAACTCAGTACTCAATTTTTTTTGGAGTTTGTGTTATGTGGGCTTATTTTATGGATTTGTTTCTTTTAGAAATATTTGCCTGTACATCGATCACATGAAACTGAGACAGATTAATTTCACGGTCTGAAAAACGTCGGTTTGACTAGTCACCTTGTTTCTGATTAATTTTTTTCACTAGTTGTGTGTTGGTGTTGTATTCCTGTGCTTTTTACATTCTGGGTCATTCTTGCTCTATAGGCCGTGGGCCAGAATCTGTAGGATGACTTTTCGTATGAACTGTCAAGGGGTAACTTTCTTCCACCGGGATAAGTTGCTACACATAGCAGTGATCTCAAAACACCAATGTTCCCACGTTTTCACTTGCACATTAATAAGTTATTGCTGATAAAAAATCTAAGCTGTTGCGCTACGGTCACGTGATTCGATTTTTGCTGCTCAGCAAATCAGATGGCTGTATTGTCAGCTGAGCGCGTTCAACCACTTCATCATGGCTGCGCCCGTGAAGGGTTGTAAGCATTTGTTTCCAGACGAAGAAAGCCCAATAATAGCATTTTCTGGTGCCAGTTGGCAAAGATCTTGATGGCAAGGAAAAGAAATAGCCCAGACCATCCATCCATCAATCCATCCATCCATCCATCCACGCTTATCCCTGCTGGGTTCTTGAGGGGTGCCGGTGCCGATCTCCAGCTGTCAATGGGCGAGAGGTGGGGTACAACCTGGACAGGTCGGCAGTCCATCACAGGGCAGAAATAGCCCAGACTTTTGCCCAATTTACTGTGATATCACCAAGACCTGCTGCACTAGGATACCACAGGTGACAGGTGTCATTGTCCCAAACGACTTATCCACGGCAGAATTTGTATCGGGATCCTGCATCCTGCATCGGGAGAGTGCTTGAAATCAATAAAACTTTTAACCTCCAGCTTTGTGAAGTCTAAATATTTTTAAAGAACACATTCTAATAAAATGAAATAGATTTTTTTAAACTTCTAATACATTGTTCTATTTTTTAACGTGACATATCTTGTTTTCTTAATATAGTTAATATCTCTATATGGTTCATGGTTGAATTAAAATCTTAATAAATCTGATCATTTTGGCTGTACCTTTATTCAGTGTTCATTTGGTCACACGTGAAATCCACTATATATGATCTATTCATGCGGGTCTAACTACCAAAAAAGAAAAAGAAAAAAGACGAACAAGCAGACAGCTGTGATGGACTCAGGAAGGTGGATTTTTGGTTTCAGCAGACAGACAATGCGACAATCTAATAACAGAGCCGTTTTCTTTCTCATAACGTGTTATATTGAGTGATCAATCGAGTTTTAACCGACATAGCAATCCCTTACGATCGCACTGTTACTTTTGTGTTACTTTTTTAGTTTTAACCTACTAACTGAACGATAATGTAATGACACCATTGCTATATTTCATTAAGAAAAGTAAAACATCTTCATTTCCACGCCTAATAGGTTGGAGATGAGGTGCAGTTGACTGGATTTATTCTTCCAGCTGAATGCGCTCCCGACGCACGGGATACAAATTCTGCCAGGGATAAGTCGTTTGGCTGTGCTATCCTAGCGCAGCAGGTCTTGGTGATATCACAGTAAAATGGGCAAAAGTCTGGGCTATTTCTGCCCTGTGATGGACTGCTGACCTGTCCAGGTTGTACCCCGCCTCTCGCCCATTGACAGCTGAATATCGGCACCGGCACCCCTCATGAACCCAGCAGGGATAAAGCGTGTTACAAAAAAAAATGATGGATGGTCTGGGCTATTTATTTTTTCCTTGCCATCAAGATCTTTGCCAACTGGCGCCAGATAATGCTATTATTGGGCTTTCTTCGTCTGGAAACAAATGCTTACAACCCTATACGGGCGCAGCCATGATGAAGTGGTTGAACTCACTCAGCTGACAATACAGTGATCTGATTGGCTGAGCAGCAAAAATCCAATCACGTGACCGTAGCGCAACAGCTTAGATTTTTTATCAGCAATAACTTATTAATGTGCAAGTGAAAACGTGGGAACATTGGTGTTTTGTGATCACTGCAATGTGTAGCAACTTATCCCAGTGGAAGAAAGTTACCCCCTGACAGATCATACGAAACTTCTTAAGTAGACGTCCTACAGATTCTGACCCACGGACTACTAGGTTCTGTTTAGTTAGATTGGATTTCTGAAGCTTCTCGAATAATGGAAAGTTTAAAATAACACTTTTAGTTCATACAGGATATGTAGATGAAGGTGTTTACTCAAGAGATAAGATGGATTCCAGTTGAAACCTACTTTTAAAAAAGCTCAATGGTTGAATCATTGCAGGTAAATAAAACGTTTTATTTTTTGCACTGAGCAAAGCTTTAAAACTGAGAATTGTGCACCTCCCACTTATGTAGACTCTAAACATACTCTGCTAAAACACTGTGTAATTTTGATTTAAAGGGTCAGGCAGGTTGTCTTGATATTTTATTATGCTTTCAGCTCTAAACTGCAGTGAATATCAGTACCATTAAAAACCATTATTAGTTAACCATTAGTCATTAAATCCCTTTTGAATTACTTATTCTGGCGACGCTTCACTTTATTTCCGTGGATACCTGTCTACAAGCCTGATACTGTAGTCCAATTCACCCATCCATCAACCATCTAATAATAAAAAGACAGAGGCGAACAAAAATATGTCACAACTGAACTAGTGAGTTTTGAGGATTTCTCCATTTGACAGAAATGACTGTGCACTACTTTGTAGGATGGTTTTACAACTTCTCAATCAAACTAAAATTAAAGCTGAAGTAAATACGTTTTTGAAAAAAACATGTTGACGTTAACGGTCAGTATGACCTGACAGAAAAAATTGAAACAGGTAATCCGTGAAAAAAAATCAAGCTCCTCTGGCTCCTTTCAGTGGTCCTACTGCCGTTTGCAGAAATCCGCTGCTCCCATACCTGACCATGTCAATCACACCCATTTACACGCTGCTCACACCCCTCCCCTGCAAAAAGTTTGCAGCTGTGTGGAGAAATGATAGAAAACAACATAGGGTTCAGGAACATTTTTGAGTGGCACCTACTCTGAAAACAAAGACAGGTAAAAAAAAGAGACGAAGAAGACCGATGACAAGCACTATCCTGTCTCTCACTACACATCCACGCACAGTAGTAGCAGTTAACGCTCCATAAAAGACCGTTAATAATAGCATTGCTTTTTTTCTAATTACCTTATTTAGTCTCGCTATGATGTGATCTTAATATTGTCGGCTTCCATTGCTCAACAGGTTTCTAATAATAACAAGGTGAGATGCTGACTGATATCCGCATTTTTTTTCATTTCAAGTTTTTTTTAACAAAACTTTATTGAACACCTATAGAAACAATTACATCCACCATTACTTCTACAAACAGTGTGCTGCTCTGTGACGTCTCCCTCTGATATCTGCACATGCGGGTCGCTTTGCAGTCTTGTACCGTTCAGACATAAATCTGATGGCTGCGTTTAATATTAGTATGAACGGCCACCTAAAAAAAAATCAGATTTCAGCAAAATATCGGAATTAAGCATCAAGACCTGGGGAAGGAGCTGTGGAGGGAGGGCTCAACAATTGTGAAGTATTTAAACTCACCTTACATCTGGAAAAGTATAAATGTAATGCCTGGTTCACACAGCAAGATTTTTAAATTGTCGGTTTTTAGAACCTAAGACCTCATGCATGACGATGAAAAATCGTAGATTTAACAGGTCTGCTGGTGCAGTCAGTGTGTGGTGTCTGGTCAAACGACAAGCACAACACACCGCACATGAACAGATTTTATTTAGGATTATTCAGAGGTCAGACATGAAGTCTCGCAAAATTTCATTACGTGTGGTAATAGATGTTTCTTCAGCTTCATAATTGCACTTAGCTTTAAATGTTGTATAACATGAGGACTATGATTGAACCACAAATGTCTGCTCACAGAGCTGGTCACATGGCACAGGCAGAAAGTGATCCACAGCAGCCAATACTGCACACCAGTAACAGATAGTTTGAACCAGGTTGGAACACTCCTAGCTTAAACAATCCAAAAGGTGTCAGGACTTACTTAAGATTGTGTAATTGTGTGGCAATTAAGAAACACTACTCACTCGTCTTACTAAAGGTAAAATATTAGACTGTGCTTTCTCAGCAGAAGTTGACAAATAAGGCCAATTTCACTTTCTTTGTTGGAAGCTACTGATTGGCTTTACTGGCTCATACATTGCTGGTTCCTGGTGAGCTTTTCACCTTTGATGCTCAATGGAGTCTCCCAGTTTCGATTCTAGAGAAGTGCGACAACAGAAGAATTGCTGTCAACAAGCATTTCTTTGCTGCTCTGATGTTTACTCAGCAACGGTTGCATGATCTGCCTGGACATGTCTTCATATGTTAGCGGTTGCCTAGAAACCGTGAGCCTCTGTGCACCTTCGGTGAGGGACCAGAAGCTCCAAAAGAGTTGAACTGTGAACACATCGAAGTAGCCTTTTACACATATATGCAGTTGAGTTTATTACATATTTAAATCTAATGCTTGATATAAATGAAAACAAAATAAAAGCAATACATAAAAGAAGCAACCAGAAATAACCATCCAATGTCCGTGGGCATTTGTACCACTAGTTTGGGTTATCCAGTCATTGTCGCAAATTAAACCTTAATTTGTTGCAAGTGTGATCTTTTTAACTCATATTGCCTGTGCAGAATTTAACTTAAGTATCCTTCAAAATTCCCTTCTTTTGTTATGATTTGTTATATGAACCGAACACAACCACACACAGAGCTTAGTTTGAGAGTTTTATTGAAGGTTGTTGGATAGTGGAGGAAGAAACCAAGAGTCTGTACCAGGCTGGAGCAGGAGGGTGTTGATGACAGGAACTGGCAAGCAAGACGGAGCACGAGCAGGTAGACAGAGGAAGCTCAGGCTGGCAGATGAATGAAGCACAGGCTGGCAGACGTAGAGATCAGGCAGGACGAGGTAAGAAGGCTGAATGTGAGCAGTAATGAGCAGACAATCCAGCATAGAACAGCTGACTGAGGTGAGTCTTTATAGCTGCGCTGACAAGTGGATTGAGTCCTGGCTTGATTGGGCATGACAGGTGTAGGTGATTAATGGAGCGTGGAACCGGAGCTGTATGGGAGGAGGAAGGTGCCATAAAAATTTCCATGGTGCAGCAGGCAAAGCTGCACCATGGACATCTTTAGCCCTTAAAGGTATACTATGCAACCGGGGTTGATTTTCCAGCGAGGCTCCCCCCAGAGGACGAAAGTAAAAGTGCACTGTCGTAAAGATGCTCAGCTGTTCTGGTTTCTCCATCAAGCCAGGCGCGGTTGTTTTGAGCTTAGCAGACAGGCGAACACAACGAAAAGTGGAAAAAACGGCAGTACAAACAATGACTAACACAGTGAAAGTATGAACATCAAGCTTCCCGCAGCGCTATCTTGGCGAGGCGGCGGCCAGTTTTATTATTATTATTATAATTATTATTATTTTATGTTGGCGAGACGCTACCGCCGCCGCCTCGCCAAGCCGCGGCCGCCGCTGCCTCGCCAGTTTTATTATTATTATTATAATTATTATTATTTTATGTTGGCGAGACGCTACCGCCGCTGCCTCGCCAAGCCGCGGACGCCGCTGCCTCGCCAGTTTTATTATTATTATTATTATTTTTATTTATTTTTTATGTTGGCGAGACACTACCGCCGCCGCCGCCGCCTCGCCGCCGCGGTTGCGTCTCGCCAACATAAAAAATAATAATAATAATAATAAAACTCGATATGCTTGCATGTTTATTTGACGTTAACACGCGGTTCTTTGTTGTTGCTTTCGCGCGTGCATATAGTGAATGGCAGGGCAAAAACACATGAAGTTCTCGCCGTAAAGCGAGACTTCTGTGGGTGCGGGCCGTGAGCTCTTGCTCTTGCAAGTGCGGTATTTCCCCCACAGACCACCAGGGCGGCCGAGAAAACCTTTGTTTGACCTGAAATGACTCATTTAATCATCCAAAACGGAATGGAACACATTAATTAACTGAAAAATGTTGCATAGTATGCCTTTAAATACATTTTGTTGGGTACGTGGAGTCTCCAGGAGTGCAAAGAAGCACCAGGACAGGTGCTACATAGATATCTTTATATTCTGTTTGGGTCATCATTTTCAAGCTGTTCAGTTTTCTCTATTTTCTATTTCATTTTTTAAAATAATTACGTCACAGAATTTGGTCATGAACTTCTGGCTTACCAATTTTGGGAATCTGCCATTTTTTGCCTGTTTTTTGTAGTCCAAGTCCTAGGAATCAGAAGCTACAAGTGGATGAGTGAAAATGTTTGGTTGTTTGGTTCGTTACACCGTCTCCAAGCATACTACAAAAATGTCCATCTGCTAGCTCACCTGTTGCTCAGCAGCCATCTCATTCCATCGGAGAGCACAGAGTCGCAGAATCTCCTCTTCCACTCACCCTCCACGGATAGGTTTTCCATACCTAGCGGTAAGCAGAGCAGTGTTTCCCGCAGGAATTTGCATAGGCGAGGCGGTGAGTTGGGGGGTGGGGGAGACAACAAGTTTTGCGCGGGGGGGGGCATCCATGTGTTTTTTCCCTGCCATTCACGCACGCGCGAAAGCAACAACAAAAAAACGCGTGTTAACGTCACATGAGTTAGTTTTTTTTTTTGGAATGTTGGCAAGGCGGTAGCGTGAGTTTGGCAAAGCGCCAAGATAGCGCTGCGGGAAACCCTGAGCAGCATCACCACAGATTTCCCTGATTTGACTTGTGTTAATCAGTTTCCTCTTTCTTCCCGCAGTACTCCTAACTCTGACATTCCGAACCTCGCATGTAGCTCACATTGTGAGCATTTAGATCTGTATATAGCCTAAATAAACATCTTTAAACTGTCTTTTGTTCTCCGACTGTGTCTGCATTTGGGCCAAGCACCTTAAAACCATGACAATACTGAAATTTATGCTGTGATATACAAAGTTGGTTTCATGATGAAAAAGCATGTATATGCTTGTTATGCCTAACTTATGTGAAACCTGGTTAGAGTTCAACTGTAGCATAATTTTAGGCTATTTTGACACAATTATTCTATGAGAAATCAGATGCTAAACATCATCTGATTTATTTTTTTAAATATATCGACATGTCCATATCTGTTATGTATAAGAATTTACCTACATGGGTATTTTGATGTACTGGATCAATCTGTTGTGTTAGAGTTTCTCTAGTTATCAGTCCTTGTAAGTGTCAGGACCCAGTCAGCAGAGCCATGCTGCTTGCTTGCTCTGCCTCTGCTTTCTCCTCAGGTGTTTCTGGTTGACTGGTGGGTGGGGCGCGCACACCAGGGATTGGTTCAGCAGCATCTTGCCACGCTTTAAGAACGGCGTGCGGACAGCAGATGAACGCCAGAGTGTTATCAGTGGATATATGACTTCAGGCCACTATTCTCTTTCTCGAGATATTCTCCGTCGGGCTAACTGTTACACTTTGTGTCTCCCAGGTCCCCTCCTGCGTGCTCGCGTCTCCTTTGAAAGACCCTCCCGAGCATTACTCTCACACCGAGTCATCCTCCCGAGTTCACCCCCTACCTCGAGCCTGTCTGGTTTCCTCTGCTGTCCCGGATCTCTGGATCGGCGGCGCTGCTCGGACCTTCCTCTGCCTACGACCCCCAGTCTCTGGATCACCTGTCACCAACAAGCTGAGTCCTAACTGCCCTCCCCCTGTCCGGTTGCCGCGTCCGGGTGGTAAGCTTACATCTCCCAAGTCGTTTCCTCTGTGGTCCTTCACCTTCTGACCGTCTTCCTTTCCCTTTCAGTTGTCTCGGATCCCGATCCGTCGTGCCCTCGTCCGCCTCGAGCGTAATCCCCTTCACCTCCAACAATAAAATCAAGAAATCTGATCTCTGCCTCCGAGTGTAATTCTGCATGTGGGCCAAACACTTAAAGCCAAACATGACAGTAAGGAGTAAGTATTTTATGACTTTTCAGAGATGGACAAGGTTGCAAGTAAATATTCTTTTATGCCTGGTCGTTCATCACGTCTCAACTTTCATATCTTCAGTCACCCACACTGCGTCATGCTGCATGACCTCACCATTTAAACGTGACTTGCTACCATTTTATACTTTTACCCTGTTGGTCTCTCCTTCAAAATTGCTTTTATTTCAATGGTCAGCCCATGGAAAAAGGAAAAAAGTTAACATGCCCTGTACCCAAATACACACATCAAAAGTTTTCTAACACCTACAGGTAAGACAATTATTTAGATACACTGCTGCGAGCCCTGCTCCTCCCACCTTCCAAGCACTGAAGTGAGTGCTTCATCCTGGCTGCCTGCAGCCCACCTGCCAAAGGCGCAAGGCAGACACCCGTTCCACACTTCAAATGAATCAAACATGTGCAAAGCTGCCGCTGATCCTGCCCTGGTCTACAAAGTGGGATGTTAATATAATTATTTTTCACTGAACCGTCGACGCACTAAAATAAATCTCTCCTTGAAGAGAGAAAACAGTTTTTCTCCTGCGTTAAATGCTTAAGTGTCTGCAGGTTGTTTGAGCTAATCACATCACGTCAGATGTTCATAACTATCGAAGTTTTCTTCTCAGTATAGAAGCTTTTATTTCTGGTAATATCACAACTTTACTCACATATCGTCACTAATTTATTCTGGCTATATTATATATTATCTCCTTATTAAAAAATTGTCTAAGCATGGCCCAATCCATAAACTTTTGGTTTGCACAAAATGTATTTATTTAGTGTGGATTTAGGAGAAAAGAGATTTTGCTGCTACAGTCTCTAGCTTGTTTTAATTTCAAATAATTGTATTTCTCCTCATTGTTGTTGTCTTTGTGGCATTTTATTTTATTTACTGATGGATATGTTATTGTTCTAAGATTGTTTGTTATTAAAATAAAGTCAGCAATGATATTTTTGTGTTCTCCTTTTATTTGAAAAAGTATTGAAAAGTATTGAAATATATTTTGATACCAACATTTTGGTATTGTGACAACACTACATTAAATAAGATTAAATGTTTGTTGCATCATGATTATATAGACCAGTTCACGCATGACGTCACGAGCTACATCCACGCTACATCCGGGTCACGCTGGTAGACAAAAACAGTACTGTTTTTGTCTACCAGCATGACAAAACGGGTGAATTAGAGCATACTGTTAGTTTATCTTTGGAATCTAAACAATGCCTACGACTTCTTGCGCTCCCGGTTGCACACAGAGGCATTTCAAATCATCGGTTGTACGTTTCTTTCGTATACCGAAGGACGAAGAAAGAAATGGATAATGGCGTACCGTGCACGTGACGTCACCGTCTCAAGAGCAACGGCCCTTGCCGCTTTGGTAGGACAAACAGGTAGAGAGCGCTCGTAGCCACCAGCCATTACACGCGCAACAGAAACAGCGATTTGACCGACTTTCCAGTCGTTAAACTTTCGCAAGACGATGTCCCAGGCGCACGGTTTACTGGTCGAACTGTCGAAGAACACACCAACCTTCAGCTCAAATGATGAGTGTCGAGGGCTTAAAAAGACCGGAAAACGGGCCGAGTTGATCGAACGGTAAGTCGTTGGTTTTTTTTCCTGCTCGGCTTTCATGGCGTCGTCGGCCGTTTTTTTTCTGTTTGTAATCACCGTCCAGGAATCGGTATATGTATGATGACAAAACAAACAATCATGGTCAACTTAGGGACCTAAGCCAATATCGCGAGACAGGATAGACACGCAGACATGACAAAAGTGTAACAAAGGATGGCTCGTTTCGTCGTGAGCTGTTCGACGTATGATCAGATTTAAGCTTCAATAAAACACCAAAAAACTCTTACTGTTCACTTCTTGATGTCGCTGGAATTGGGTCAGGATGTTCTTCGGTTGGGCCCTTTCCTTCATCAAAATGCTTGCTACAAATGTACTTGAATTTGGTAACTTTTTCCGGGTTGAACTGTTGTGTAGGCCGACCGCACCGGTGTACCCAGCGCACACATTTCTCCTTGGCAGTCTTGAATTTCGGGAAATTAATGAAGAAAACATCCTTCATATGCGGCCAATCAGCGTACCTCGAGTCGCTGTTGCACGTTCCATAGCAACAATGTTTAAAAACCATTGTCTTAGACTTGGAAAAAGCAGTCGTTTTACCGAGTAAAACCAAGGGTAATGCACATCTCTTTTACAGCGAAACAGCGGAGGACACAGCAAGCTTGCTTCCGCTTTCGTATGTTACACAAGCATGTCTGAACATGTCCCGATATGAAATAATTGTAGCCGTCAAGTGATTTCATGGCTTTCATGCTCTCTCATGTGTACTGGCAGGGTTTCCCGCAGCGCTAGCTTGGCGAGGCGGCTGCCTCGCCAAAGTCATGCCACCGCCTCGCCAACATTAAAAAAAAAAAAAAACTAACTCGATATGCTTACATGTTTATGTGACGTTAACACACGTTTTTTTTTTGTTGCTTTCTCGCGTGCATATAGTGAATGACAGGGAAAAAACACATGGATACGCCCCTCCCCTCCCCCGCGCGCAAAAGTTGTCGCCGACCCCCCCGCTCCGCGAGTCGGTCCGCGCAAAACTTGTGGTTCTCCCCCCCGCTCCGCGCAAAACTTGTGGTCTCCCCCCCGCTCCGCGCAAAACTTGTCTCAAACCCCCCCCCCCCCCCCCCCCCCCCCCCAGCTCCGCGACTCGGTCCGCGCAAAACTTGTCCCCCCCCCAAACAAAATCACCGGCTCGCCTAAGCAAATTCATGCGGGAAACACTGACTGGGCTGGCGTGTTGATAAGGTAGCTGTATATGTCGCTGTACGGAACAATTGGGCAGCATTTCACAGACTCGCTCTATCCCTTCAGGCTTTTGCTGTGTGGATCTGGCAATCTGATACCATCAACCATCAACTTACTCTTATATCGATCTTGTGATACGTTATCTAAAGAGGAAAAATACGTTGAGAACTCATCCCTTTCTTTGTTTTCGTCCGCCATTGTATTCGCCTTTTGCCTACCAGTCAAGCGCACATGCACGAAAAACCCGAATCAAAACAACATAATGAGATTTATCTTATCAGTTTCAGGCACAGTTGTCACCAGGTTTTCGTCCAGGATTGCTCTGTCTCTAGCTCCATTTGTTTTTCTGCCCACTGCGGTCAACGTCTCCACTGAAGAATAGCATCCCCATGACATGATGCTGCAGCCACTATATTTCACTGTGGGTTAGTATTGTGTCGTCCATGAGTGTTTCATCCAAACGAACATTTGTGTGAATTATCTGAATCAAATCACCTCACTAACTGATCCTTAATTTCCTATTTCACTTAAAGCCAGCATTAGTCAGTTGGAAATGGAACTTCAGCGTTCTGGCACTCACACAATGGCATCTATTAAATTTAGCCTGCAGTAACTAAAGATTTGCCACGCCTACCTAGTGGACACAGAAAAACGTTGCTGAGGAGTGATTCGGCAAATACAGAAAACAACGCTGATTTAGTCACTCTTGTACTGCACAAATCAGCGAACTGTGACAGCGCTGATACTCAGGCTACGTTCACACTGCATGCCTTGATGCTCAATTCCGATTTGTTTGTGAAATCTGATTTTTTTGCACACATCTTCGGCGGTCAGAGCAGCGAGTAAACGCATTACCGTGGGGCTGTATTTACTTGCAACAGGTGCTTGTTACCGCACAACAGCCAACCTTTTTTTTCCCTTTTTTTTTTAGCCAACCTCTTTGGCATAGCCAGGTTCACCGTTAGTGACGTTTGTCAAGTATCAATGACATGTAGGTCGGATGAATGCGACCTGGCCGTACAGACACAGGTCGCATTTGAAAAGATCAGATATGTATCGGATTTAGGACCACATATCCAAGCGATCTGGGTCGCATTTGAACAAAATCCGATCGGTAGGTGGCCAAAGAAAACACAGGGGGAGATAGGACCAGGTAACAGATCCATGTAAACATTTTTAGTTTTACTCTGCTCTCATCTAATTACTTATGGATATTTGTTGAACCACTTGTTGCAATTTTCTCCCAGTGGAATTGTAGCACACCATGTAAATAAATACATCTGGAAAATTCTGAATTTTTTGTATTTCATAAAATACAATCTACCAGTGTAAAAGCTTTTGGAATGAATTAGAAAGAAAAGATTACAAAAGTAAGTATTTTATTTATTGTCACATGATGTGAAACAGAAAAGATTCAGAGTAGCTCAATACAAAGTAAACAGTAAATGTAAGTAACTCACAGTAAAGGATTACAATGTACATCTAATACAGGAACATTAAATTAGCCTGAATCCTTTCACAAAATGAAATGATTTAATTAACAAATAAATTGGCAGAGCACTTACCCCCCAGTGTAGACACCACAGATTTCAGTCACAGTGCAGATGGAGGGGCTGGCTCCCTGGTAACAGAGTCTGAGCAGAATGGATCAGAGACCAATCACCCACTTAATTTCAATGATCCTGCATTATGGCCGATTAAAAATGACCAATTCTGATCACGTGAATGACAAAATGGATGCCTTTCTCAGAGAGGGCACCTATTTCACCTCCCACAATGGACTGAAAAAAAGAGATGGGGAAACAGCTGCTTGAAAAATGCCTTATTTTGCCTGACATGCTGGCTGTTCTCTTACAAAGTTAAGAAAAGATAAACTAGCACACTGAATTACATTGAAAATATACAACATACACAAAATACAGAAAGCTTTATGAGAGATTTGCAGAGCATAAAAAGAAACCATAGACACAGACATTGTGTTTGTGTGTGGGGTGGGGGGCAAAAGGACAGTGTTGTCCCGGGTCCTGGCAAAGCTGTCACCTGGCCTGCTTACATGAACTGAATGATTCAGTGAACAAGCCTTTGGGGGAAAAAAATAATTTTAATGAACTGTTTCTAGTAATACAGCACACTCAAATAAACTGCAGTTTCCATCTCTACTCCGTGGGTACGGTGTGTTGACCTTGTAAAATAGTCTACATGGATTGTGGCAACCTTTAAAAACCCTTTATCCAGTTCTGTAAGCATTGACTTTCTACTTGTCACTTGTCCATAAAGGACATATTTCTGGAGCGCAATAATGGATGTTGTTGAGAACAGCTGTATTTATTCTGAAATTAAATTACACACAAGTGGCTTCTGAAGCTGGTTATACTGGATTTTATTAAGGGTAACAACCGTGAAGAGGGTTGAGTTCAAATGAGCAGCACACTTATCTGGTAAATTTATTGTAAAATTGTTCGAAAACCATTTATTTTCCTTAAAAAAAAAACACTTTACTTTTTGTTTTCTCACCACTTAAAAATCATAGTTGAACACACTGACGTTTGGGTTGTTACATGGCAAAATGTGGAAAAAATAATTTTGAAATCATTTTATAGACAGACACATCGATTGACCCTCTTTGCAACAAAGTCTTCCTCTGAGCATTCGAATAACCTCTCTTTTAGGGGCACACAAAGGACACATCACGTGATCACTAATCAGCACAGAATAATTACACAAGAGCACTTGAGAGCAAAATATTAGCTAGCTGGACCGTGAAAAAAAAGTCCATGAAAAACATTGCTTCGGGAGACGTTGGTGTGCCTTCTTTTCAAATATTCAATAAAATTACCATATATTATACAACATCAAATTAGACTGATCATTGTCAGTGAGAGGCATCTGTGAAAACACAATGCATACTATTTCTTTCTTATGCTCTCTAAATATCTGCTTCATTGTAACACCTTTCATTAACTGATGTTGTAGCATTCACCTTCATCATCCTCAACAACCTTCTGTGCCTGACAGCTGAAACACGATCCTCTCTTTTTATGCCTCTGAATAGCTAATCTTTCCACATGATTGGGGGCTGGTGTGAGAAATATTGGAAAACTGTATTATCATAACAGGATAAGCCATCTATTTGCAATGTTTTTGTGCATGAAAATGTTGCTTTACTGAATTACCATTTTTATTGTCGTCCTACTGAGCTCCAAATGCAATTTGCATCTGCCAGTGGAGCAAAGTTTCTATAATACACTGACAATTTTGTCATGAACAGTATCTAAATATTCAGTTTTGGACCCTGTAGTGTACTCACAGAACAATAGTTTAGTATGTTATTACACCCATCTCTTCACAAGAAGAATTTGGAGTAAAAAAAAGCTTAGATTGGGATTAAATTACTTTTTTTAAGTATATCTAGCTGGCCCAAAGACTGCTTTCCTATAACCTTTTTCAATGCCAAGATTTATGGAGTGAGAGATGATGAAGGCATGAGAAAACAGCTTGATGCCTCCCAATCGGCTCTTTAAGCCTAAGACTCCACCAGCCTCCAGCTAGTAGTAAACATAGCTGTCATCTGAAGGGCTAAATTTAGCAAATATGAAAGACGAAGAACATCCTTTAAAAAGCTTTAGTATAAAGAGAAAATAAACATGGCAACATATTTAGCTATAGTATAATAATTACAGTTTTTACATTTTTATTTTTTGCAAAGCACACATGAAAACATGAAATATATGCAACCTGATAAGAGTTCCTTTAGATGGAGTTGACTCCAAAGAAAAATTAATAAAATGACTTACATAAAAGTTTCCGTTGCAGTAACAGATTTGAACATATGTATCAGTCACTGGATGCATGTTTACCTTTGGTAGGCAATTTTTCTGTGCACAAATTCTCCCGCTTCTTACATTATGCAATTTTCACAGTACACACACTGCAAACAAGCAAGCATATATCACTCAGGCTAGTTCTGTTGTTGGTTTTATGCACGACAGGAAGTCAGGCGGAACAAACCTTACATTTATTTTCACAGCTGACAGAATCAGTCTCCCTCTCATACATCACAAGAAATCAGTGAGACAACTTTGGCAGTATCTTTGATCAAACACACACACACACACACACACACACACACACACATTCAAAACACACCTATGAAACAACCAAGTCCCTTTTTAAAAATCACTTTCAAGTTGTTTTGGAACAGAATATGCCAATGTTCTGCACACATCTGCTCATGGCAGCTAATGCACTTCAATCATGTGATCCATGTGTTTAGCTAAAAACTCAAAATACAGTATTTGCATTCAAAATACAAGATCCAATTAAATCCAATACTATTCAAATTGATTATTTATAGTGAAGATTGTGGTTCAAAATCCTTGAAAGGCAAAATTCTGTTTTTGGCATTTAGCAAAAGCTGTGTAGAGTATAGAGAAGATTTCTGAACAGTATAATATAAGACAAGAAAATAAAATATTCTTAAACCAGATTTACTAGCAATAAGTTTTTCAAATTTGTTAGTGGGGTTTAAAATCCACATATTCAAAGCTAGTTTTGGCAGGTTCCCTTATTACGGAATCAGATTCATTAAAACTTCATAACATTAATGCCTGCACCATTTTAATATAGAAATAGTGGATTGTTAACTTGCTGGACAATTACATTGATTTAAAATGGTTAATAGGAGTAAACTATGACTTTAAATGTTTTTAAAATACATAACATCAATAGATTATTGTGAATAGTATTAGATGTTGACCTGTAAATTGTTATTGCTAATGCATTCTTCCTACTGTATTTCCTCTAGTCAGCTCAAAAAAACCAATCAATAAATCATATTTTACATGACAAAACAGCATACCATAAATCCAAATGTGCATTGTTGGATAGTTTAATCACAGTTTTTCTTATTTAATTGTTTACGTAGTGCAACCAGGATTTGCAAAAGACTATTAATAATGATGATTAACGATTACCTATTAACACAGCTATTAATAAAATTTGAATGTTTCTATTTATTTTCTGTTAAACTAAAATAACTTGGGCACCACCTGATTATGAGCAATAATTAGACAACTTTCCGTCTTGGTCAGGTATTGTTCTATGAATAATGAATCAAGGAGGTAGTATTATAAAACAATACGTAAAGGAGTGATTTTGTGCACTGGTTGTATCAAACAGCTAACCAAGAAACACCAATGTAAATGTACATGTGTGTGCGTGTGTGTGTGTGTGTGTGTGTGTGTGTGTGTGTGTGTGTGTGTGTGTGTGTGTGTGTGTGTGTGTGTGTGTGTGCGTGCGTATGTGTAGTTGTAATGCCATGACAGAATCAGGAGACCTGGCTCTTCATGGACCTGGGGAGATGTAATCTGATGGCAGTGGGAATTATTATTTTAGAGATGTGAAATGGACCAACAAACCAGGGAGCCAATTTACGGCTTTCGACATGAAGATAGAGGTCGTTGGTGGATAACCAAGCCTTTTGTTCCACCTTGTATCCAGAAGCAATGCTGCAACAACCTTTTGTCGACTGAAAGTATCTCTTGCTCATTTCCAGGAACATATTTCAGGCTTTCCTCCATGTGCGTTGACATCGTAGAGCGACTTTGTGGTTAGCTGGAGTTTTAGCTTTCCTGTCTTCAATGGAGAACACTGGGGGTTGGTAGCCATAATGTAATAAACAGAAACGGAGGACCCAGTGTTCAGCCAGACAAGCAGATAATGTTTAAAGGTAGTTTATTAAAAGGACAGATAATAGGTTGGAACCGAAGTGACCGGCAGGCAGAATGATGAAATGAATAAACAGAGTTAGTAATCCAAAAGCCAATCCGGTGTCAGAGCCAGGTGGTCAGAAATCCAAAACAGTCCAAGTCCGAATCCAAGAGGCAGAGTCAGGGCACAGATCCAGGTCCGGCAACAGGGAAGATAGATAAACGGACAGGGATCAGGCAGACTCAGATATACGGAAACAGAACAGGTCAGCCAAAACAGATAGGCAATCAGACCAGGCAGGAATCAGGCAGGCTCAGATAATCCGCAGTCAGAATCGGGTCAGAATCACAGGTATGCAGGCAAACAGGAAACGCTGGATTAGACTCACCAAACGGCTCAAAATAATCTGCTTTTTGAACCTTACAGTCAACGATAGTTAGGATCATAGAATGACCATCAGACAGAGAAAGACCAGAGAAGAGGTACATTGAGATGTGTGACCAGGGCCAAGATGGAACAGGTAGTGGCTTCAACACACCTGCTGGTGGCCTCTTGGAAAGTTTGGACGTGTTAAGGTCCATTCATACCTCACGTAAAAGACAGATACGGATACGTGTGGAGTGTTTCATACGTTCTAACCGTTGATTTCGTCCGTATTTTGACATAAAAATTGGGAGCATACGATTACGGAGGAAACGGATCAATACGGAGCAATACTACCGGAAATGGTGGGGGCGCTATTGAGTTTGTAGTACAAAATGTCAACAAAATCACGAAGAAGGTTAGAATTCTGGGCTTTAAACAATGGCGGGATTCGAGAAACGACTTACGGAGCTTGTCCGCAACTACCCACACATATGATGTGTCGTGTCCGGGGCACAGGGACAAACAAAAAGTTTACTTACGAAGCAAATACAACAAAATCCCGTCTTGGACTGTCGCCATGTTTGATCAGTGACGAATCATTGGCGCCCAGCACTGCCACCTAGAGGAAATATTGGTTATTGTGCACCTCAATGGACAGAGGTATGAAGGAGTCAACGGATAGAAAGTACGGACAGAAATACGGACGTGTAGGTAAAACGTAGGGTATGTATGGGTCTTTACAGGAGCGACAGGTGGCCACATAAGGCCCGTTTACACTACACTTTTTTAACCGAGCCGAGACCAGTCCGAGCTCGGTAACCGAGATAACTCTTGCGTGTAAATGGTCAGCAGACTGAACTGGACCGCGCTAGACATAACCGGACCGCGTTAACTGCAGACCAGTTCCTGAGCAGGTCTCAGACTGTTTTTTTTTTTTTTATTCCCGGTTATCTGATAATGAAGATCGCATGAGCAGTCCGCGTCATCCGCTTACAGTCAGCTGACTGTCCGTGGTTTTTCCGGCGTGTCTGGCTGCACTTCCCGATTCACACTCCATTCAGACAAATGTCAGACATTCATAATAATACTAGCTTCCTTACCGTGCCACACGATTTCCAGAGATGATTCTGCTTAGCAGTGTGATGAACCTCAGTGTCTGTTGTTGTTTCCTGCGTCTGTAAATCCTTATTAGACGTTCGTTTTGTCATGAACGTGAATCAGGCAAACCCAGTATTCAACCAGACAAGAGAGGTATAGGCAAAAAACAGGATTTAATAATAAAACAGAGACGGGCAAGGCTCAATGGTCAAAATGGCAGTCCCAAATCCGGTACACGAAAAGCAGTCCAAAACAGGCAAAAGTACAGTCAAGGATAAGGCAAAACTCAAAATATTAGTGATGTTACGTGATGTGCCGAGGCTTCGAGGCATGTGTCGAGTAATGGAGGGGGCGTTTCCGTAAAGCGCGTATCGAGGCTTGCTTCATTTAGGGGAGGAGCCGAAAATGATGACGTCCGAAGCCTCGCTGCCCGGCTGTACCACGTGACTGCTTCGGGAAGTGGCTCAGATTTTGCCAGATGACCGGTTCATTCAGAACCAGTCATGGCTGCACGCTGGATCATAAAACAGTTCTGTTAACCAGATGCAGTTTAAAACGCCACTTGGTCTGTTTATAAGTTTTGTTTTTATTAATTCTGCATTATTTAACTACATGCACCGTATTTCTGTGCCTCAGCGCTTGCTCCTCTTCCCCCGTCCTTTCCCTCGGAGCAGGTGCTTTTATCACCGTTCACCATTCAAAACGTGAATCACTACGTTTAATTCCCTCACATCGGTAGCAACGTGTGCCAGTTAAAGTCAATAGGAGAGTTAGTAGCTGTGTTTCAAGCTGTTTTGTTTTGAACAACATAGAATAAGTGGCGCTTCGGTGGGCAGCTGCCTCGCGCTTTAATTCAGGTGCGCACTTTTAAAGGTCATTTTAAAGAACTTATAACATCAGGGACTTCATCTCAGACCTGTCAGTACCCCTGTTCTCTTTATAGGAGCCCTTTACAGTATTTAGTTATGCGTTTTCCCCACTGTTTATCCCTCGCATGCAGCGCACCAACGGAGGTAAAATCCGCCCACCGCACCGCCGCACTGATGAGAGCAATAGAAATTTGTCTGGTCAGCGCGGCGACTGACTGAGAAACCTGTCGCTGTGAAAGGTGATGAGAATGTTATAAACTGTAACAGTCTAGAAGTGCATTGAGCTGAAAGGAGGGAGACATCAGCAGCTGGATCGTGCGTAAAGACGCAGCGGGAACCTCTGTGTGCTTCAGTGTTGCTGCTGAGGGGAAATTGTTGACCTTAATCCCCCCCACCCCCAAAATTAGCATAATCTCACTCTTAACTTTTGATCAAAGTTGAGAGGTATGATTATTACACACCATGCTATATCACATGACACTACTATTTTGGGAATAATTACACACAGACAATACATTCAAACAATATTTTATTTTATATATTTATTTTATATTTTATATATTTATTTTATATTTTATATTTATTTTATACACATATGTGTATACATAATTTATGTAGACAAATTATTTCATCCTACACCTTTTGTAAAGTCATTCCCAAGAGCCATAATGGACAAAAATCAATGCATCACACGTGTTAAGATACAGCTGACTGTGATTATACACCTGGCCAGTAGGTGGTTTCGTGTGCACATGAAGCTCCAAGAAATGAACCCTTTTTCGAACCAGTTGGCTCAAGTGGTTCAATGCCTCATGAGGCTACAAAATATCCTAAGGCAGGTCCAGGTCAGAGAAACAGATAAGCAATCGTACAGGGCAGGAAAATCAGGTTCAGGGGTCAGGCTGGCTCAGAAGTCAAAAAGGCAATCCGGGTAATATCAACAGGTCAATCAGAAAAAGAATGCTGGACAAAACTCACCGAAGGCTTGTTAATGATCTGGCAGTTTGCAGAGGTTTGTAGCAGGGCTATATAGGGGAGTGAGCAGGTGAACGGGAGTGAAGACTAATTACAAGTGACAGGTGGAAATAATCAAAGGAAAGGTGGTAACTGAAATGAACTGAACTGATTGGCTAGTGACTGGAGGTTGACAGGTGAGCAGATCTGATTGGCTGGTAACTGGTTATCGGGGAGTGACAGATAAAGCTGGCAGGTTGCTGGGAGGAGACAGAACTGAACTGGAAACATAAATAAAATCAAACTACAACAAAATCTAGCCTATTCCATAAACCAAAACTAATACAGAACCTAAACCTAAGACTAAATAGAACACACACACATAATCATAACAAAACCTAAATCCTGACACGTTTGTCTTATCCATGTCACAAAAGCCGACTCTGTCTAACCATAACATCCTGAATGTTACGGGCGCCACCATCTGGATTTGCTCGGTCCCGCCTTCAATCCCAGAGAGCAGCAGTACCGCAGATCGTCACGAGGAGGCGAGGAGCAACCAGGGAATCGGGATAAGCGTGGTGTGTAAACGGTCGTCTCGGCTTGGTTAACTGATCCAAGATCAGACTGGTCTCGGCTCGGCTCGGGTTAAAAAAGTGTAGTGTAAACGGGCCTATAATGCAAGGCATCTTTTCTGAGAGAGTCCTAGCAAAACTGGGAAGAGACAAGGTCAAGGGTCTTAGATTGACCAGGATGACAGAAGAACTTTGATTTATGACAGAAAGCCAAAACCTTGGGAACCAAATGATCAGGGACAAACAGGCAATTTTCAGGACAGGATTTAGGAATGGTGAGGTTGTTATGTGCTTATCTGACCTCGTTCTCTAGTTCAGGAACAACAGTAATCACTACAGTGGCAAGGGTAAGTAATGAGCATCCTAGCAGACATTGGGACATGGGGTACGCATGGGACATGCCCCCCATATCCTTCTGTATCTGCAGAAGGGGGGGGGGGGGGGGCTGTTAGTCAATTCAAGACGGTCACTATTTTAAACGGACTATCTTACTGTGTTACTTCACATCATTCGATAAAGAAGGAAACTAATGGCGAAAGTTTGCTTTGATGTTACAGTTTGTAATAAAACATGACGACTTACCATTTAATTCGCACGCAACACGGACCGTAGAAGTGTTTCACTTTGGATGAGGGAAACTTGTTTGCGCGGCGGCGGTCCTTGCAGCTGTGTTCCCTCTACTACTGGACGTGCGGAAACCATTGTACCGCAAATTGGTTTCGCCATGACGCGAAGCGTCCGTACGCGTGTGTTTCAAGAGTGAAATTTTGATTGTAAGATGGAGATTTTCAAAGTAATGCGTGTGAGCGTGTGCAATTGATGAAATGCGTGTGTCACATGGTCAATGCGTGAGAGTTGAGAGCTATGTGTATCTGTGTCCTCTGTCCCCTGCACATTTCACTGCTGCTACAAATCAGCTTGATAAGGATATTGTAATATCATGTTTATAATGTTTTATTATGTTCCGATACATAAATCCTTAGTATGAAAAGGGGATTGCTTAAAGGTATAATTGGCAATTTTTCCATAAGTTTCCCCAACTCCCCTTTTGAGTAACTGCGCAAGACTGTCCTACCTGCTTGTCCGCAAAAAAAAAAAAAAAATATCTCCCAAATCTACTCTGGTCTTCTTTCTTTCTACTGAGGCCTTCCTCTTCTTCTCTTAAACTTGTACGCAGTTTGCTTCTTGCGACTCTCAGCCATGTTTGAAGTATACAGTGAGAGCAGCGAAGATACAATGAACGGCTAACACCAAAGCTAACAGCTAAGTTTACCAGATACATAAAAACTAGAAGTGCGCATACACAGCCAGCAAGCGGAAACTAACAAGGAACATGCACACACAACAGTGTTATTTGAGCCAGTGTGCAACTATTGGTTGTGCGAAAAGAGTGATGTGAGGGCAGAACCAAAAACTGACTAATCACTGCCCTTCGGTGCGAATGGCAGGGATTAGTTTTTACAGGTCTCCAGCTCCCACAGAGATCAATGTCTTTAACTTACTTTTTCTGAATGCATAATGTATTGACTACTTTCAGAATGGAAGGACCATTTTACCCAGTATAACAAAAGGTGTTTCTGAACATGATTACCATCTATAGCCTTAAGCCTTGAGAGCTAAAAAGAATGCATATAGAGTCTGAAGTCTGAACAACTACAGCATATGCCATTTAAACTTAGATCACATCAGAATCTTTCAATTATGCTGAAAATTCAAATTTTTTTCAAGTTTTAAGTGTTATATTGGCTTGTTTTATGGATTTCTTTTTTCTTTTAGAAATTTTTGCCTGTGCAACGGGCCTGTCCAGGGTGTACCCAGCCTCTCGCCCATAGAACGCTGGAGATAGGCACCGGCACCCCTCGCAACCCCATGAGGGAGAAGCGAATCAGAAAATGGATGGATGGATGGAGGCCTGTGCAACGATCACATGAAACTGAGACAGATTCATCCCATGATTTGATAAACCTAACATACCTGTATAATGTATATGCACATTTTTACTGTGTGACTATGGGCACTAGCCTTATCATCCGCATACTGTCTTGTCAGCTTGCTTTACCCTCTTCATTGCAATAAAACCTGAAAGCTTTGCACCGCAAACATGACAGTTTGACATCATGTTAACACCACTGTCATGTACTCCACCGCCAGTGTATGTGTCCCTGTCAATGTCCTGTGCTATTTCAGCGGCAACTTTAACTCGTCAAATATATTTAGCTCAAACTGTGAACGTATGGCCCTGTTTGTATACGTTAAGGCGAGGTTGTGGAGGAGGGGTGACATAGGAGAGGGTGTGTGATTTCCCACAGCAAATCCTTGATCTAATCTGTTTGACGGATGCAGATTTTAATCTCTTGTCCTGATCCCACCTCTTTGAATCTGTTTCTCTTTCATTGCGCTACAATTTAATTTACCTTGAATGTACATTATGTTTTCCTGGAAAATGCAACACGAACAGTGAGCCTGGCAGAATGTTAAGGTTTACTTGAAGTGCATTTTAATTTCTCTTTAATAATAGGTTTCCAGTATTTTCAAACCTTTTGAGGTGCTTTTGGTTGGTCAAAAATAAAATGTTCTCCACCATGACTCTTTCATGTCCTTATCCATTTCTTTCTTTTATTCTGTATATCACACATTTCCCATCATTTTTTCTTGGATTTCCAAGTGTAAAACCCACCCTCATTTCACTCCAACCGTCTCAAGTGCGCGGGTCAAATGAGTGCTGCTGAGGTGTGACACACACACTGCATGAGTTCGGGCAAGAGTTTGCAGAAGGTTTAGTGTGAATGGCAAGGGCAATATGCAACCGAGAGAGAAAAAACAGAGATATAAACAATGGAAGAAAGGAAATCCAGAAAACATATTGAAAAAACATCATACAAAGCATAAGAAAGTGCATTCTTACCGTTATACCATAGGATACACTTGGCTAAATTTGATTTTGTTTTTTTATTGACTGCATCCCCCCTAAACTTAATATAAAATGAAAATCATTGAATATATCTGAGAAATATATCCAAGCCAACTGTTTGTAAGATGGCATATAAAAAAACAATACCACCCCCATGTTGCTATCAAAGAACTTAAGCAAATTCTGATTGGTGGGGGTCTGTTCTTGTTTTAATGATGAGCAGAACACCGTGTGTGCTCTTGACACAATTTTGAGCATCACATCAATTAAAGAAGTTATACATTTTGTAAACAAGTCCTGTGAACTAAAAAAAAAAGATCCACTAGATAATGATGATATTAAGGCACAATCAAAATGTCACAGAGAGGAATTGCAACCAAATAGTAGTTCTCTGTTGGATAGGGTGAGATCGATCCTGCTCTGAGGTTTTGTTTAAGCTTGTGCCACAACATGAAAGACTGAAGATGCAACGAGGATCAGCTCTATAGCAGGGTATTCGATCCAAATGACACATCTAAATCCACAATGGCCATCCTCAAGAAATGCAGCCAAAGGTTTCACATGAGCCCTCAGCCCTCCAACATCTCCCAAAACCTGTGGACAGAGGAGCTTCATATCAAAACAATCTAGAGGAACTTACAGCTAACAGATCTCCGCAATGTTACATCTTCTGCCATGAGGACTGTTAATTAGAAAACCTTCACAAAAACTCCCACGCTAAATTTTAAAATCCCCAAAACCCTTCAAGGTTACAAGGTGAGGAAATTACCACCTGCTAAAGCATTCAATAAGAATTTAACTTAAGGTCCCAGGAATGCTTGTGAGTACACTGACACTTTCAAAGAGCCTCCCACCGAATGTCAGCAATAATGAGAGAATAATGGTGAGCAGTTTTACCACATCTCATTAATCTGCTGCTGACAGAGGAACACAAACAGATGGCTTTTGTGAGCCCGGTTATTTCCCAGAGGTCTTATTGAGTGAAGAAGGATATGACTTTTATCACATTCTTAATGTGCATATTTGTGTGTTATATTTGTAGAAAAAAAATCAGTTCCCACCTACTACCCATGCAACTGTCAGCAGGTTCAAAATACCTGGCAATGATAGGGAAGTTTTTATTAGCTCATTGCATTTTTCCATTTTTGAATTTACACCCGAGAGGATGTTCATCACCGTAACAACAGTCAGAAAGATTTATGAATTGGGATCGTGGATATCACTGTGAGCATTCTTATGGGAAATTTGCATCCATTGTGTAAGTGGTTCTTAAAACCTGAAGGAAATACCTCTGCTCTATGCCTAACCTTTTTTTTCTGCTAAAGTAGCAGGTACACTGCTGAGGCCCTTATGTCTCCATGTTACCCAGACATATAATTGATCTTTTATTTTGCCTCAAATTATGGGAATTTGTGTATTATTTTGAAGTATTTAGGGTTTTTCAGGAGTACTTCGTTTTTTTTTTTTTTTTTTTACATAATTTTTATTATAAACATGACTCTTAGTAATATGTGGTGTGTGTTTTTGTACACTTGAGTAAATTGAAACAGTTTTACAACCTTATAAAGGTAAGACAATTTATACTTAAAAAACTGAAAGGTAAGAGGTGGTTTACTTTCTTTCACTCAGAGCAGCTCAAGTTGTGTCTCCACAGCACTTTGAATTGTCCTATGACTGAAAAATGCTATAAAAAAAACTTGCCTTGCCACCCCTCTACCAGGTTGCATGTCAAACTGTGATTGTACTTGTTTCATTGCCCTGCTGGTTTGTGTTTGCACAGCTCTGACTGCTCTAAGAGATTTCTCCTATCTTTGGGTTTCTTCCATGAATCAGCTCTTATGTTACTCCAGCAGAGTATCTTCCAGGAAGCCCAGCTCATCTCAGTTGCAGCCATCGGCACAGTGGCAACAAATGGTCAACTCTGCCAGCTTGCGAGCTTTCCTTGTGGGACCCATGTGTACACTGTCAACACAGAGATGCCTGGAAATGCAACAAAAAAAAGGTTCTGCTTTATAGCATGAAGCTAAGACTAACATTTCCCTGACGGCGCTGTGACATGTTTAAACACCCTTTGTGGATTCATTACAAGCAATGATCATAGAAAAACAGTTGCATGAATTATTTATTGTGTGAATCACTATAGTGGTGAAAAAATAACATTTGCCAAAGTAATATTGGCATCCTCTGACTGTAATTTTTCAGTGTATGTAACTGAATAAAAGATTAGGGCATTAAGTCAAAGATCAGGGAATATACCTTTTGTAATTTTATTTCATGGTTACATGTGTTTATAGGAAACATTTGGTCACTATTTATATTTCTGTGTAAAATAACTCAAGCTGAGTCAAATTGGATGGAACAACATTTTTAAAGTCTTGCCACATATTTACTTTGACTGGGCCTTTCTAACTTATTAATTAGCTTTGATGTAAACCATTCATTTGCAGATCTATATGTTTAGAGTTGTTGTCCTTCCGAAATGTGAACATCCGACCTTTCCTCAAGTCATTTAAGAAGAATGAAATGCTCTACATTTTTCAGATAGATGCCTGGGTTGACTTTGGACTTTATAAAATGCGATGGACCAACACCAGCATATGACAGGGCTCCAAAAATCATCTGCAACTGTGGAAGCCTGAAGCCACTTTTGTCTTCTATCTATCTTTTTTCTCCAGATTCTGACTTGACTTGATTATCAAATGAAAGGCAACATTTATTTTCATTTGGAAAAAGGACATCAGACTGTTGAACAACAGTCCGTTTCTTTTTCTGCTTAGCCCAAGTAAGATGCCTTGGATGTTGTCTCTGGGTCAATAGAGGCGCAGCACGAGTACTGTGACAGCTGTAGACTTACCCTGGATACATTATGTGCGGTGGCACTTGATGTGCTGGCATCCTGTCCAGGATGTACGCTGCTTCTTTCCCTATGGGAGTTGCAATCCATGAAAGGAAAAATCAGGGATAGACTATTAATGACTTGATGCAAGATAGCAATCATACTATAGTGACACCATAGGGACAATTCTTTGCTGAAATTTCACACTTGAGTGTCGTCATACTGCTTGTTAAGCATTTGTCCCTTTATTTATGTGCATGCATGCAAGTATTCAAATCTGCTGATGGCAGCTAAGATTCAGTTAGACAATTATGGATGGTGTAAGTAAAGGACAACACAAAAAGGCAAATTTCATGCAAAAATAACCTCAAACAAGGCAATTCTCTTATGGTTGTACATATGTTTCTACACTACAGATGTCACGAAGCCCTGCAGTAACTGTCACAGTTGAGTCCTTCTGTCCTGGCAGCTGCCAGAATCATGTTGTGTTTTTAAACTTTAACCTGCAGCTAAAACAGCTTCAGGTTCTGATAGTCAGAGATTCCTGCTCTCTTTCAGAAAATGTTGAAGAAGAATGTTTGGTAAGAGTTTGTGACCTTAAAGGTAGAGTGGGCATTTTTTACAGAAATGTAGGTAAGAAGTCACTTTTTATATATTTGCACATGTTCAAGACTCCTTAGGGGAATCTCATGAAAGAATCTCCCAAATATACTCTGGTCTTATTTCTTTTTTCTGAGGCTTTCCGCTTCTTCTCATAAACTTGTAAGACAATTTGGTTCTTGCGATTCTTAGCCATTTTCACACACTGGATACATAAACACTGAAAGTGTGCATGCTCTGAGGAAACGAAGAAGGAACGAGCATGCACAATAACATTAAGTAAGCATGTCATGATTGACATGACCATTGGTGATGACCACGGAAATCAAAGCCAAAAAAGATCATCCACTGTACATTTAAGCTCAAGCACACTTGAGTTATGTTGAATCAGAATGATCCAAAGCATACCAGCATGTCAGCCTCTGAAGAAAAAAAAACTGACGATTTTGTAAAAACACTGTCAAAATCATGAATTAAGTTTGATTGGGATGCTGAGGCATTACCTAGAGTGGGGTGTTTGGGCTTGAGAACCCTCCAATGTGGCTGAATTAAAACAGTTCTATAAAGAATACCAGGTCAAATTTCCCAGCTAGTGATGTAAAATACTAATGTTGCCGCCAAGGATGACACAACCAGGTTTAGGGGAATATAACTTTTTCCACATAGGGGCTGGCTGGTTTGGACAGCTTTTTTCTCTTGTAATGTTATAATTTTTTATTTTTTTTTGATAGACTCAAACATTTAAGGAACTATACCTAATCCTGTAAAAATGCATGCCATGAGTGAGGAGAACAATTTAGTTAAAACTGTAAGCCCCACCCCCAACAAAGCTGACCTTGGAAATGTCCGGGGTCAGCTTTTATGGTGGAGAAGAAACGTTGTGTGCAGCAGGAGCTGAGGAAAAAAAATCTCTTCTCTCTCATTGTTATCCCTTTAGTGCACTTGTTAATTTCATTAACACCAGAACAATGACACTGATTAACAACCCCCTCTACCACTGTAATCCCCAAGTTTAACTGACTTGATATCATACTAGTATTAAAGTATTCCCTTTTAGGCGGTATATGCATAAACAAACAATGCTTAACTGTACTGTGTAAACGCTGGATGAACTTATGGACAGGAAAGGCATGGTTGAAGAGCACAGTGTTTGAAATAAAAGCTTGAAAAATGCTGAATTGGGAATTTTCATTAGCAGCACAGTGGCAGGCCTTCCCCAAGACACTCAGAAACAAATGATAAACAAATGAGGAAAGGGTCCATTCTGTGGCTATGAGAGAACTGGTTTGGATTTGAGTAGGATAGATATACTTAGTCCTCTTGTATTAGCTTTGACCTCATTTTTTACTCTTGGAAGCCACACATAGTTAACCTAATTGGTATTGACTGATGCAATGCATTATATGAGTAAGTTATATAGATTCTTCTTAATTAGTGACCTTTCTGCCCATAAGATATTGCAGATTTTCAAGGCCCTCTCAACAAGATGTATAAATATAGTTGTGTTCGAAATGACAGCAGTCCAACATTACTAACAAGGACAATCACTGTTTTTGATAGAAATTCTATTTCTACATTCTGTATCATTTATTAGTTAGAAAAAAACAGGGCAAACAATCAAAACATGCATGCTGCTGATTCTGTCATTGAACAATTGAAGGAAGCGTGTTCAAAATAACAATATTCTTTAGTTTCTCTCATCTTCTAAAGAGTGACAGCAGATTTTATTATCATGTTTTGATTTGGCAATTGAATGCGCAGTCTCCCCATTGCATTTGTGTGTAAGAAAATAAAAGCTATTAAAATATTGTCAAGGTTTATTTTTATTAAACACACTGCAACAATTTTGAACATTTTGAAGATTCACAGAGGCTAAGATCTAAAATAAATACCAAAGTTGATACAAATATTTATTTCTCATGAGGAAAACAACAGAAAATGGATGATAAAGATTGATACAAACAAAATTTGCAAGACAAAACAACAGCAAAATTTAGGATATGCTGAAAACCAAATGATCTTCTCTTAAAATTATGCCCTGAATAAGTTTATTTCTAATCTTTACATTAGCTTTTAATTACAGTAAATCATACTATTAAAGCCAGAAGGAGAGCATGGTTTGATAGTCTCAGCAATTAGGAATATTAACTGATTCTGAAGCTAAAGCAACCTTTAAGGCATCTTTAAACCAATATTTTAGCAGTTTTTTTTCAAACAACCCAGATTTTAACAATGTAATTTAAAATTAGTCTTTGTGCTTACAGTTGAACAAAAGAAAACAGCGATTTACGAAAGTGGCAAAGTTATGAGGGCTATTTCTTTCCCATTTTACTGCAACTCTAACAAACACACACATATAGATTACAACATAGCCGGTAGAGAAGAGAGCATCCATTTGAGTGCTGAGCAGAGTACATGTGCCTCCAGATCAATACCTCACTGAGCTGGACACAATTCTATTTTAATCTATTACCAACACCATTGACTGACATCAAAGATTTTAAACTAACATCTATCAATAACACAATAGCCAGAGGCTGAGAAGGAAAAGCAGTTCTTTACGTGGGAAGGTTAGGGTGTAAAAATAAAATAACTAAAGCAACTAATCCTAAAGTGAAGGATAGTGGACTAAAAACAAAAACACTGTTCCACCATGTTCCTTGGTGAACATATAGACACTACACGGGATTTAAAGGAGAAATAAAAAAGGGGGATAAATACAAAATCAAAATGAAAACACTTATTTACAGAAAAACTGAGAAGCCATTGGCAAAAAGCTGTCAATAACTTTCATGTCTAATGGCATTTCGTTATCAGCCTTTTGTGCAATGTACCTGTCTTTTTACCGCCTTCACTGAAGCCTGATGTTTGGAGACGGCGCCAAATGTCCACATTCATTTTAAATAGTCACCCATTATTTTCTGTGGCCTCATTAATTTCTCCCACGCTTTCCCTTCTGTGTGTTTAGCATACTTTTTCATTAGTATGACTGTCTAACGCTTATGACAATATTTTTTTCTCTACTGCTCAACATTATCAGCTTGAAGAGATGTTCAAGAAGAAAACTAGTGTCTGGCTAAATTATTCACATCCTTTTCACTTTGTCATCATTGTATCATTTGACAACCGCAAACTGTTAATGGAATTATTAAAACTTGAGGTATTAAACTCATCTCTGACCTATCTTCTTCAAAACATGTCTTGCTGAAAGGTGAACATCAACTCATGTCTCAAGGGTTTCAACAGGTTTCAGGATTGCCCGGTATTTAGCTCCTCTATCTTTTCACAAACTGTGATCAGCTTCCATGTTTAAGATAAAAAACAAAAAAATATTCCCACAGAATAATGCTGACATCCAACCTGTCCTACATGCATTCTCCTACATATTTGCTGTGTCCCCTACAGTAGACATTCCAAACTTCTTGTTCCCAATGGACCAGATTTACCCTCCTGGACTGGATACGCTCTTTGATCAGCTGGAGGAACTGCATACAGTAACTTATAAAAGTGATAGACTCAGTCACTTCACAATGACACACTACCTTGAGTTTGTCTATCCCATTAAATTGTAGTTTGTCGTAACACGTGGAAAAAGTTAAAAAATATGAATACATTTGCAGGACACTATATGTTGGAGGAAAGAAAAAAGACTTTCAATGTAAAAAAAATAAAATAACTGCTTTCACAATTCAAGACAAATATTCTTTGTATCTTTGGGTTTCAGTTTCAAACAGCAAAAGGTTAGAGAGTATCCTAGCAGTCATGGTACCATGGCTGAAAGATTGGGTCGCACCCCAGCATTTTTGCCATGCCTATTCAGTGCTCTGCACTTTGGTTTTCTTTGTGAAGCTCATTTTCAGTGTGCCATTTTTGAGTCAGTGATACACTAGCCCACTGTAGCTCAGAACAGAGACATGTAAGCTTAGCAGTGGGATTCAAAGGAACACGGAGGCCACTGAAGGCAGACTTTGAAGAATAAACATGATTTGAATGAGGAAATATATTCTCTGAAAATATGGAAGGTAATTTTGCAATTTAAAACGTCTGTACTGCTTATTATGAAGAGGTGTGATGAGCAATAAATGAACAGTTCCTTAAAATGATTGAGTGGGGAACGAAAATAATGAATAGCCTCTAAAATGAGGCTATCCTGTGTGGGTGGTCTTTTCCACCCATCAACACAAGCACACAGACCTTTCTCCGAAGGCGACACTTTAATTGGTCCTGAGCTACTTTGAGAAGGACGGCCAACATGACACTTTTGCTAATGACTGTCCTGTAAAGCAGATATGGACAAGCATGCTAATGGATCCAGTCCAAATACAGACATTTCAACCTGATCAAAGCACTAAAGTTTCCCAGAAATGGGTCTTTGTTTCATTCATATTGTTTAAGTTTTGCAGATTTGTTTGTGTTGGGGCTTGTGGGGTGGGGTCCTCACCATCATTGGATGATAGGGTCATACCACAGTGATGTAACAAGAGCTCAATGATACTATTGAATAAGTCAAGGTATAATGATAAAAAGCTTAAGCTTGAGTGATACAAAGAAACAGAGTCAATGTGGGTACCAAAAACAAAATAGCAAAAATAAATAAGCTTAAAGGATAAACTTAAAGAAGCCCGTTAAAACAAGAATCCCGTTATGGATGGATAAAAAAATGGTTGGTTTTGGATCTTGGGAACCAGACTAATGTTTTTTTTTATAGCATGACCGGTAGATGCAGTGGTTTTTGATATTAGTGATATGGGTTTCTATCATGTTTTGGAATAGTTTCCTGACCCATAGGCAGAATAACCCACAGATTTTAAAGTGCAAAGGGGTTTATTCACAAACAACAATGATAAATGCGCACACCAAGGTGGGTTTCCAAGTGCGATATTCTGCTGCATCTGGAAGAGAGGAAGAGTAGTTTGACGGAGGCAAGGGATGATCAAGATGATACATTTTTAAGCAGAGGGTGATGAATAAGATTAGTAGTGTAGATTAGTTACAACTGAATTTATTAAATGTAATTTCTAATTCATATTTGTCGATGTACGGTATCGATTTTTGCCTTAGCGAGTTGGTTTATTTACCATTGCTTTAATGTTTTTGCCAGTGGGAATTAGCCATCTGCACCTGGGCTTCTCTAGCTATTCCATTTACACCTTGGATAATTGTTTCGCATCGCTGAGCTTAAGGTGTAGAAAAATGTTCTGCTATGTTATTTTCTTTGAATATGTAGCCATTCATGCTGAAGTTTAAGAAGCATATTGTTTACCATTATTCACTATTATTTTTTTAATGGGTTTTGTGTTGTTTTGACCAGTATTTTGGGTCTAAGTAGGGGTTTGCAAAAAAGAACTGTCATTCATCTAGGGACAGACCTGAAAGATGCTATCTGGGGAGCAGTAGAGCCGTGTTGGTCCATCTTGGTAACCTTTGCTCTGGGTGTCCCTTCCGGCATCTGGGGTTCTGGTTCCCCTGGTGTCTTCCTCAGTGCTTTGGCAGATGGGTCTTTGGCTCCTCCCAACCACTACTGAGCATTTTTATTATTGATAAACCTTACACACACAAGTGCGCTCCCACAAACACCTACAGGTGCTTGGATTCAGGTACTTCACTTATATACAGAAAACCCCTATTATTATCTTTAGCTGTCACTTATACATTCCGTATAAAATATTTGTGTATATGCCTTAGTGATGGTATCAAGGGGTTGGTTGTTTGTACCTGTAATACTTTATTGGCTGGTTTTGATGTTCTTTAAATATCACTCTTTGCAGGTGGCCATAAAATGCCACAGCAAGCACAAAATGGCGGAGGACACGCCCATCGGATCAAAACGTTCTCTTACTAACAGTATTGTAGAGTTATGAGTTACTTACTTCTTCACTTGACATGTTCCTCTGACAGGTGACGCAGTTTTGCTGTGTTTTTATCTTTGGCAAATAGGCTCACATGAACCAATGGATGAGAAGGGGAAATGGGTTCTGCTGGAGTGGAGATAGAGAGAGGCGTGGCTTGATACACATCCTGTTTTGGTATACAGACTGTATTCAAGCTAAACCTAGTGATAATAAATCCCTTATTGCTCCTTTATGAAATGCAATAAATGTTGTCAAAACTTTATTAAACACATTTTTTAAACATGTTTTGAAAAAACAACATACTGTTATTTTTGTCAGGAAGTAGGAGGGAATTGCTTTTAAAAGCTGCAAATCTTTTTAAAGAGCTGCACTGACTGAGTGCATGACCCCACGTATGGAGATAAAATTCAACAAGTTTAGTACAGTACAACACCAAACAGGCATTAAGGAAAAATTATCAAATAATGAGGAACAACAAGTGGAAGTGGGTGCTGAGGAAGAGTAAGCCAAGGAGGACGATTCACATTATGTGGTATGTTTGATGGTTGTTGTTGTTACAGCACCCATATATGGATTTAAGAGCTATAGAATGACTTTCTAGACAAATTTGTGGTAAAGCAACGCACCAAAGTGTATATGACTGTGACAAAATGTGATACTATAATTATGGCTCTGTCCCCAATGCAGGCAAATGTGGCCCAAATCGCATTTTTGACGGGTCAAGTGTCTAGGTCAAGTGTTTTAGAACCAGTGGGGACGCTCACATCTGGCCCAAATCTAATCTTTTCAAGTCACATTTGAGCTCCTTCCACATATGGCCCTGAATTCGGTTCGTACCTGATCTTTTTGAATGTGACTCCAGTTGGAACAACCAAGGAGGATTTAACGCATCTTTCACGTCACTTTCAATCAACACGTGTCAGCAGGAGCAGCTGGAAGTGATAGCAGTTATCACTAGGAAGACAGATGGCAGCTGCCTGCCACAGCTCTGCTCAGTGGAGAGATGGCACGATTTTAAACCTCATTAAAATATGCAGCAAAACCTCTACTCTCTATACAGCTCGTATAGGGATCCTTATGATGAGATAAGTAGTGCCTGGTCAAGCAAAAGTTGTGTACAATCCTGCACACGGAGGACTTTGCATTACCTAAGAGGTTTTCACTTGTAAATCCAATGTGCACCGTTGGAGCTTTTCATGTCTAGGAAAGTAAGGCGGGGAGTGCCAGCTAGTGTTCGTTTATACAGATTGAAGGCCGCATTCAAAGTACGGGACAAAGAGTGTCAAACACAGGACACTTCAATTTAGCTCCAAATACAAGACTCCTGACTAAGATGGGACAGTTGGCATACCTATATCATAGCTCTCAACTCTCACGCATTGACCGTGTGACACATGCATTTCACTAACGTCACACGCTCACACGCAACACATGACATTTCACACGCAAACATGGCATTTCTCACGCATAAAAATCACAAAGCCCATCTGGGCTGCGGACCACAAAACTCCGCCTTCTGCTGAGCTGTTTCGGCTTCTTTCACAGCTTGTGGCCATCAGTAATTCCTGCTGCAGTTCGTGTTAACAGAGCAGCAGGAAGAGTAATCAGAGTTATGAATAATTTTAGTCTTAACCAGTGGTGAAAGTGAGCCGGTGTTATGCTCAAAAGTGCATGCCTGCCGAGATATGCATCCCCTGTCGCGGGAGCGCGCCTCGCTCTGTACAAATGAATATCGACGGAAAACAAATTAAAATACGACCAACGGAGCGACTTGTTCTTATATTCATTTTATAAAAACGTTTAAATGTACTTCTAGTGTGAAAAAAACTGTGTATATTTGACAGATTCGTTTACAAAAGTACGGGTGTTATGAACAACATTAAATCCAAAGTTTTTATCCGAGGTACGGCTGATTTATTTGTTGTGGTCTCTTGTCATTCACATACAACAACAAACCGTGAGAGCTGACGTGAGTTTTGAAACTGAAAAGCTTTTTCTTAAGCGGAAGATCAAACGTGCAGACACAGCGTTCATAGACCAGTGGGATGCATTCGTGAGCGTCAGAAAGCTATGGTGCATTCAGGAGCATGGGACATTTCAAACTTACAAGGAAAGAGGCATAAAACGGAATAGAACTTAACTCATACAATAATCTATTTATCCAGAAACAGTGTGGGCTTTCTTACAATACTGAATGCTCTATAATTGTATTTCTGTTATGTTTTGATTCTGCACATCTGCTAGCTTTTTATTCTGAAAAATCTATAATATTACAGCAGCAAATTATCAAAGTTTTTCAAAAGCCTGTTTAAAAGCTCCAAATGGGGCTTCAGATCATAGAGCGACAATTGCGCTGTCATTGTTTTACAGGGCAGAATTTGCATTTGCTGACCCTTGTCCTTTAATTACAGATGGATATACAGGAATACAGTCATACAAGTGTCAACTCCTCTGAGATAGCAGGGGATGCATTTGTTGGCAATGGGGCTGCCAAAAAACGCATCCCCCTATGTTTTTAATCTAAAAATTGTCCCACACACCTGAAATTCACACTAGTAGTTCAGAACACATGTGTAAACACGTAGAAAATGTTACATCAACTACAAGTGTATATTTCTATGAAACAGCAGGGGATGCGTTTTTTGGCAACGGGCTGGTTATAAACTGTAACAGTCTAGAAGTGCATTGAGCTGAAAAGAGGGAGACATCAGCAGCTGGATCGTGCATAAAGACGCAAAGGGAACCTCTGTGTGCTTTAGTGTTGCTGCTGAGGGGAAAATGTTGACCATATAGACTTGATGAAACTCAGCCTGATTCACCAATCAGGTTATAGATCTACGATGATAAACAAACCCATAGATTAATGTGTAACAGTGTAATAATTCGGTGAATAACTTAAAACTACTTAATTTTATTCAGTATTATTTGAACAATTGTGTGTTTTTTATGTTTTAATCCATTAACTGAACAATAAGGTATTAATACGTCTCTTTCTCTTTTTAACAAAAGTAATACATGTCTACTTCAATGTCTGGTGGGATAAAAATGAGATGGAGTTGAGACTCCACTGGCTCTTCCAGGGTCCAGTTAGCCCCGCCCCAAACAAGCCCCGCCCCCAAAATTAGCATAATCTTACTCTTAACTTTTGATAAAAGTTGAGAGGTGTGCCTATATTGATGCTATGCTGTACATCTCTGATTCTTTAGCTGCAGAGTCCAGGGAAGGGACTACAGTAAAGTGTTACTACTACTGTCTGATTCACAGTGTTGCAGTATAAAAATTGTGGCAGCCCCACAGGATTTTTCACACTCAGGACCTACTGGTACATCAAGAAAGAGTTGTTCAAAAGCCCCTTCACAAAAGTTTCCCAGGGGCCCCAAAATGGCTGATCTTAATTTAAAGTAAGATCTGCTATTTAAGTGGCCGGTGACCACACCCTGGCCAAAAATAAAACTAGCCACCTGGTGGTCTGAGCATCTGCAGAGAGAATGTAGGAATAGATTCTACAAGAAGAGACAGGTCTGTGTTTAATCTTGTTGACAAACTGGTTTTCCCCACTGCCTGAAGGTGATGACATTTGAGACTGCAGCTCTGCATGCCTTAGGCAATTGCCAGTGTGCGCATATGCCCACTCCAGTTGCTAGAACTGTAGTGGTCCCCAAGTGCCAAACTCACTGGCCCATGTCACCAACTCCTATTAGAACGGTTTACAGGAGATAAACAATTTCAATATTGTTTATCTAATTGTGTTTTTCTTGGTTTGATTCTTAAACTCTGTCCGGTCAGAGCAGGTCTAAAGCAACCCAGAACTGAAGCTACCTGTGATTGAAACTTATCTTATTGAGGGGTTTGAGCACTGACAATCCTGTAGTACAAGCTTGTTCCATTTTATTGGTGATTCCCCTTCCTCCCATTTCACTAACCCAAATAAAATATGTCTGCATAGTCCTGATAAATGGCCTAAATTGTGTCTCCGTTATCCAAGCTGCTAATGCTAAAGCTCTGCTAATGCTAAGACAATAGCCACCATTAGCTCTACAGTGTTTACTACATGGGCTGTTTTGTTTGCCCTGTAAATGGCATAGCATGCCAGTAGCCCTCTTTAACACGGTAATATTTATATTAGTGGTAATTAAAGGTACATGTGGGACTTAGCGTGGTTTCTTAATAGTGCAACAGCTGCTATTTTCTTTGCTGTTAGCTGAGCTTCTAATTCCAGATTTACAGTCCATAACTCTATTCAATCAGTCACTGTGATGGCTAAATAATTACCAGTCATGAACCTTCTTGCACGTCACTGGAACCTGATGCCTGTGTGTCAGGAAAAATGAATAAAGGTTTTAGCAGCACATAAATACCTTGGGATCTTAATAGGTTCTAAATTAACCTTTAAATCATGGGTGAAAAGAGTCTCTAGATGAGTCAGATTCAATCAACATTTAAAATTTCCATCTCCTAAGGTCAAACTTATCTATGCAGGCAAGCAATATGTACATGGACACTATGGTCATGTCATATATATATATATATATATATATATATATATATATATATATATATATAAAAAACAGGATGGTTTCACCACTTTATTTTATTATTTACTATTTTGTCAACAGCTTAGTCCCTCATTATTTTTCTCTATTTTCCATTTCTCGTCCGTATTCAAAACCATTTAATAACTTTTCTTAGATACAGTTCCTCACACATTTGGCTGTCCTCTGGAAGTGGATTTCCATACACCTGTACATTCATTAACAAATCCTGTTACTCTCATGTATTTCACTCTGTTACTGATTTGTGGCGCCTGACAGCATCTCAGCTCACTTTACTACCAGACAGAACTACAGCTACTGGACTCATTTTTCCAATTTCTCTATCAGAGGCACTCAAATGATTCATTCTAGCACAAAATCCCTCTTTGCTTTAATTTTTCATGTCTCTCTGTAGTTTTCATTTCAGTTCACCTCAACTGGGGCTGTTTCTTCTGTTGCCTTCCCATTTCTGTATTTGATGATGGGCCAGCTGATACATTACTATAGCATATTTTTCCTGAATCTGTGATATCCATATTTTATCTAAGCAGCTTTTAACTAATATTCTGCTTGGACCTTTTCGCCTGCCGTCCGTTGGCAGTTATTGGAAGGTGTACTCAGATTTAAATTGGAATTAATTTTCTAAAGTATAAGCTACTTTAATTTCAGCAGAGGAGGTTAGTTAAGGACATGATGGGTGCTGAGAGCTCAGGGTACTTGTAGCACAGAGGTACCACTCCACAATAAGTTTATCCAGGTCCTCATGAAAGTATGTTTATTCTTAACATTTACAACTTCATGTTAAACCATCGTGTTTTCTTTGTTTACTTCCAGCCTCAATTGAATGAAACGCATTATCATTTGAAATTGATGCTGCTGCACAGCTGATACAAAATCCAACTGGGTTCTTATGCTAGAGAGGACCGATGTATCGCAGCTGATTTAGCAGACTGATACAACTGGGAGGCTCAACCAAGGTAACTACATGTAGAAACAGTGACATTGTTTGGCTGAACAAAATCACACCAAATTTAACAATTACCTCTTCTGAAAATGCAAACTGTTGATACCAATCAACACAGCATTTTATGCCTGTGATATGAACATGGTTTAGAACAGTGGTTAGATAAAGAATCACTTTTAAGTAACAAAACTATCACGCAAAATTAAGTTCAAATACTCATTTAAGAATATAAGAAGCGGGAACTAATGACTTGAAAATACTCCACTAGTTCTATCCAACTAAACACTACCTTCAGAGATTTTACTAAAAAAATGGCTTTGATCAGGCTTTTGTGCAGTTTTCTGTACAACTTGTTCATCATTTAAACAAATGACTTGCTGTGATGGAAATGTGCCTACTTAAAAGCCCTTAGCTTTCATTTACACTGAAAAACCAAATCAAGGGGTTTTCAATGTAAAAGACGCGCTTGTTGCAAGAGACCTGCCAATGCTAACCTGAGGTCTAATTTATAGAAATATTCACTCCCCTCCCTCCCCCAACTCACTACCACAGATGCACACACACGCAGTATCATCAAAATGGTTTAAATTACTGGCAGACATTCGCATTTACAAAATGGCATGTCTCTATTCCCTCACTGTTCAGTTGCTGCCGCTTTTCCATTTCATTCATCATTAACTCTGTATTATCCTCCCTTCATTTTGCATTCCTAAATGATTTTCGCCTCCTTTGCTATGCCTCTTTTTTCTAGGAGACTTTTATTATCACTGTGCGTCTTGAGGCCAGATTACAATTTTGGGGTTTCTGTGGGCCAAACACTAAAAATAATTACCGCTAGATCCACTACTCTTAAGCAACTAATTTTAGTTATTGTGTTAATGATACTGGGCTGTTCTGTAACTAGAAGCGGAATACCTTTCCTGCATAACTAACAGCCAGTGAATCAGTTTATAAAAGTTACTGAATCTGGAGGAAACATCAAGTTCTTCCAAATAAACCCATATCATCCACAGAGCGTACCCCCTTCAGCTAGACCAGCCCAACTTTGATGTTTATTTTCTTTAGTTAACTGCTCCTGTGTCTCCACAAGAAAATGTTGTAAAGGTCTTCCATAAATGCACACTATTCAGAACAACGCATTACTGTTTTTTATGCCATATATGCATTGGAGAGCCTGTTTGTATGAATGTTTGGTAATTCAAAGTTGTGTTTTGCTCCAGAAGACATGTTAGTTTAAGTCTACAACTTACCTCATTCAAAGAAAAATTTGTACCCTGTTACATGTCTGATAAACTGTTAAAAAACATTATTGTTGACACATCATAAAACTGAGCAAACTGGTCTGGGCTACTGTTAGCATAGCGTTAGTTTAATGTTAGTTGCATTGTTTGTGTATTTCAGAACTTTACTGGAAAAAATATGGGGTCTTCAATTCCAGTCCTCCAGGTCCGGTGTACTGTAACATTTAGATGTGCTCCTGGTCCAACACGCAGGGGACAGGAGATTTATTCAAGTTATTGTGATAACCTGAATAAATCCCCAAATACCAACACTTTTAAGAGGAATTAATAGCATAGAGGGTGATTTTTTTTCTAAGAAATACTGTAGAAACAAAAGGGGTTCCAGCAGAAAACAAATATTCTCATCCAGTGCAAAGGAGCAGGTTCTTGAGCACTGGCAATATATCTCCCTGTGTATATTAATTATTAATAATATCCATCCATCTTCTTCCACTTATCAGGGGTCGGGTCACGGGGGTAGCAGCTTCAGTAGGGAGGCCCAGACGTCCCTCTCCCCGGCCACTTGATCCAGCTCCTCTGGGGGAATCCCAAGGCGTTCCCAGGCCAGCCGAGAGACATAGTCCCTCCAGCGTGTCCTGGGTCCCCCTCCGGGACTTCTTCCCGGTGGGACGTGCCGGGAACACCTCACCAGGGAGGCGTCCAGGAGGCATCCTATCCAGATGCCCGAGCCACCTCAACTGGCTCCTCTCGACGTGGAGGAGCAGCGGCTCTACTCTGAGTCCTTCCCGGATGACTGAGCTCCTCTCTCTAATGGAGAGCCCAGACACACTATAGAGAAAATTCATTTCAGCCGCTTGTATCCGGGATCTCTTTCTTTCGGTCATGACCCAAAGCTTGTGACCATAGATGAGGGCAGGAACGTAGATCGACCGGTAATTCGAGAGCTTTGCCTTTTGGCTCAGCTCTCTCTGCACCACAACGGATCGGTACAGCACCCGCTTCACAGCAGACACAGCACAAATCTGCCTGTCAATCTCCCGCTCCATCTGCCCCTCAGTTGTGAACAAGACCCCAAGATACTTAAACTCCTCTACTAGGGGCAGCACATCCACTATAAACAGTGTTGATACTGCACTGCTTCCACCTCCAGAGACGCCGGATAGTGGACCAGAATCGCTTCGAAGTCATACGGAAGTCTTTCTCCGAACTCTTCCCACGCCCGAGTTTTTTCCTCAGTGACCAGCCGATCCGCCTGCCGCTTTGACTGCAGGTATTAATAATATATGACATGTTATTATCATGGGTATAATAGCAATGGCTTTTGAAGGCAACAAGAGGATAGGTACTCTTAAAAGTGGTCTGAGAAGAGCGTGCTGTGTCAGTCTTTCTTCCATAAAGCATCCACTCAAATTTTCTGCTGTCGTAGATCATTGGGAAAATAGAAAAAGCTTGCATTGGACCCTGTAGCATTTGTGCATCCAAAAGCAATGCCCTATTTTAAAATCTCAGTTATGAAAAAAAAAAGATTAACAAGAGCAGCCTCAAGAAGCAAATCCAAATCAGACACCGTTCAACCGTGCAATGTGGCAACTGTGCCTCAGTAGGTAGTGTAGTCATCTTGCAATTGGAAGGTTGTGGGTTGATACTTCCCCCTGTCATATGTTGATGTGCCCCTGGGCAATGTACTTAACCCTATGTTGCCTATGGGTCCGAGTATCAGTGTAAGAAGTGTGATTGCCGTGATTGTGGCTATAGTGTAATCTCACACTGAATACGGTGCAGACACGGTTGAGGTGCTGCACAGAACCCAAATAATTAGATATCAATGTGTACAATAACGTCAGCCACATGCAGTTGCGAGTCTGGTTACCGAGGACATGCGGTGCTGCAAAATATTCCTTAAGAAGGAAGTTTGACCGGATGCCACAGCAGTCAACGGATCAAGTTCACAAATTTTACGAGCCGAACAGGAAATGTCGGGCACTAAATGGGTACAGGTAAATTTCAAAATAAAATCACCCTATCGATTTACGCTAACTTGACTAGTGTAAACAAAATGGCTACGCAGAAACAGAGGAGCTTTTGGAGGATGAAATATGATATTTATGTGCACTGATAACGAGTAGCCCAAAAGCCATAGCTGTTTTTTAGTAATTTATGAGCGATAGCAACAGAAAGCACCATGTGAACTTCGATTCCCATGAGCAGAGTATCGCAGCTGGCCGCTGTTTCCTTAGGAGCAGTGTGAGTGGGTGTTTGTGGCAAACGGGAACAGGTATAGGATCAGGATCAGGACCGTAACCTGCACAGTAGTCAGTGTGAGCCCCAGGTAAAGTGCTTTGAGGCGAAAAAAAGGCATTATAGAAATTCAGTCTTTACCAATGATGGTGACTTTGTTTGATCACAGTCCCGTTACAGATGGCTCCGCCCCTTCAAGTGTTGTGGGGAAAATTCAGATTCTGATTTTCATGCACATTGTAGAAAATTACATATTATGCTCTTTTTAGAAAACTTTGATACATATCAATAGAGCATACAATGTATGCTATCAAAATATACAGTTCTTTCACAAACTAATTTGGCCTTCACTTGACCTATACAGAAAAAAAAAATGTAATGAAAAAATGCGTAATCGTTATTTATATGTCTCAATATTTTTATTCGATTTTAGTCGTAGGTGGATACAAATTAGCTTTTTTTTATTTTCATTCCTTTATTTTATAAATATTCATCCCCATAACGCACTGAACTGAACAACCCAATGAAACAGTAGTTTATAGTAAAACCTAGTAATATCTTGAAGAAAGGACAAAATATTGGTTCATGGGTACAAAATGATGGTAGGAAGGGAGGAAAAGTTAGCAAGTGGGTTTAAGAGTTGGTGAAGGGGTAAATGACTTCAGACCATTTGTTTTTCCTTTGTTTGTGATTTTGTGTGTTTTCTGTACATTTCTATCTGGGGTCACTTTTCTCCTTTCTTCATTGGTGCATATTTTGGCTTTTGTTCCTTTTCTCTTTTTTGTTAGTTCCTTTTCGTCTCACTCTTTGGTGCAATCAGACATTAAAAAGGAAGAATAGCTTGAAATTAGACGTAAGAATAATGAATATGGAATAATGAAGGAGAGAAAACAAGAAGCCAGTGGAAGAATGAGAGCATAGATGAAGTAGTGAGACCCATTACATTTGCTTCGAGCTGAGATTTATATTAGGCATAAGTTATTACAGATGAACATTCAACGAACAAAACACTGGCATGGAAGCTGGCAGAAAGCCATACAATATTCATTCAATCCTTCACAGCCTTCAAACTCTGCTCCAAAAGATTTTCTTGATTTTTGTCCAGGATTTGCTTTCGTTTAATTTTTTTGCCACTGTTTAGTTTTAAGATTTATTTTTCTCAATATGTCCTTCTTTTTCTCCAGCTTCTCTGTTACAAGTTGTTTTTTTAAGAATTGGCAGCTAACTCTATATTTCCTATTCCATATGCCCGGTGGACCCTTAATATGCAGCAATAACATAAAGATCATTTAGCCATACAAAGGAGCCATTAAACGTAATTTATCTGTGGACATAAATTTAAGAGCTGCTTGATAGAAATAAAATCACAATTATCCTTATACCCTGAAGAAAAGCTTATCCTGATGCTACGGTTACTTTGAAAATGACAAAAAAAAATGTCAAAGATGTTTTGACAAAGCTCTGAAATCATACTATCTTCAGGGTTTGTGTATCTGTTAAGGCAGTAAATAATTAAAATCATGCATCATATACCATATATCAGGGCAAACCCCAGGCTCAATTAGTCTGCTGTGATCTGCATAGTTTTTAGTCTTTTTCAGAACTGCCCACAGGGAAGAAGACACAGGGCAGAGAGCGTCATCACTCTGTCATCAGAGTTATGTTGGGTGTGAGCCTTAGGACGAATATTGTGTAAGATGCTTTAAAAAAAATGGCTCTGGTTTATATTCTAATCTGATCAGCAGAACGTTCATAACTGGATTTTCTGAGCTATAAAAGTGTTCCCAAATACTCATAATAACTAGCTGAGTTATTCACACAGCAAGTGATCATTCAGTTTTCACTTTCAACCATTGCATGTGGTTAAATAAAGTAAAGTAAATAAAGTATATTTAAGTGACATTTTTATTTGGTTATTGCTGTGATGTTTGAGTTTCAGTCCTATTGTTTCTGCAGTGGTGTTGCATTTGTGGGGTTACATAACATGTGATAGCCCCAACTCTCATTTGGTGGAGTCATTGAAGGCTAGCTTACAAAAAATAAAATAGAAAAAACATGCATCTTTTTTACCATCTCAAAATTACAATAGTATGAAAAAAGTATTCGCCCTTCATGTTTGTCACATTTAAGCATTTCAGAACATCAAACAAATTTACATATTAGCAGTGCTTTCAGAGGGCCGGTACACACCAGTACGCAGTACTGGGATTTCTAGATTTTACCTGTCAGCATTCTGGGACTGTTTTCCTAGCATGCAGCACATATTAGAACTTCTGCCCGCATCCCCGCCAACCTCCTCACAGTTTACAGCTTGTAGCCTATTTGTTGATTTAAAAAAAAGTGACCGCAGAGTTGATTGACATGAGTAAATGTTCTGATGTGAGGCTCTTAAAGTTGCTGTGGATTGGTATACGTAATTAACAACGGATAGTCTTTGATCATGGCGAGCTGCCGCTTTACTGTGAGGCATTGCAGAAGGTCAGGCTCAGTCCGGAATTATTTACAAGTGAATTATTAATTAAGCAAACTAGTACTGTGATAGTTCTGTGGTACTGTCGCTAGATGGCACCACAGCTGTTTATAGCTGCCCATCGCGCCTGGTCCTGGGTTCTATTTAGCCTCAAAAAGGACTATAAAAACACTATCAGGATCGACGCTCGGTGTATATAACCTTATTTTATTATGATGTTTATTATGTCTCTTTACAGTGTGAGAGGGAAAAGACTTGAGAGATGTCACTTCCTGGGTGCTGAGGAAGTTGAACTGAACCGTTATTGTTTAAAAAGGGGGGGGGTTGGTATGCTGCTATGGGGTTGAACAACACTGGGTGACATAAATAAAAAGTGCTATTTTATAAATAGTTAATGTGTTTTTCTCATATTTCTTTTATTTAGGTTAGAGTGTACTGGCAAATGTTTATATTAGTAAAAAAAACTGTGCTTAATGGCTAATTTTATTTGCTTTACATTCATTGAAATAAATTAACTTGGTCAGTGGGGACATGGTCATTTGACTGACCTCTATGCCTCAGCAACCCATATCATTTTTAATAACATATTTGTGTGTTGTATTGCAAAGGCACATGGTTATTTTCATTTCTTGTTTTTAAATAAAATTTGTGATTTACTTTATATGGAAATCTTTGAGGTAAACCCATGAGACACAAAGTGCACTAAATAAAGAGAATGACCCAGGGGCTAAACACTGCACACACGCTGGAGGGGAGAAGAGCCCTGCACTCTTGTGATGTACTGAGCGGAAGGAGACGACAGGTGAGGAGAAGCTATTTTTATCGGGCCATAATCATTCAGACAGTGGGTTGCTGCTGTTAAATCATGAGCAAGCTGGTTGATAAAGACTGTGTAGGTCTCTAAAAAAGTGTCATCCTTTTAGCGCCCGTTAACAACAGCTGACACTCATCATTATTTTCTATTAGATCTGGCATTTGATTAGGGACAAACAATACATACACAATAACATAGACAGCAGTCAATACAGGGAGGCTGATCGACCAAAGCCGCGGAGCGCGAATGCCCAATCTCTAACCTAAGAATAACTTCACTGCAGTCCCATACGTTATGTTCATATGTTCAGCATACTTTACTAAAAACCGTTTCCTGAACATGGCTGAACTCAGGTCGGGGGTTTCAAACTAAATAATTTTGAAAAAAAAAACCATCTGTACTAACACTGAAGGTGGCTACAATAACGCTGTCATTGCCTGTAAGTTTCTTTAATTTCTAAATGCTGTCTCATCTGATAAACATATGAGCACTGTCTAAAGCAGGCCAGTTCTCCGCTGCAGCCGCGTTGGCGAGCTGGCTGCACTGCTGCCGTGGACTTTGGTCCCACTGTGTTGATGATGATTTGCGCCGCAAGCTTAAAGCCTTTGGTCAGCTTGGCCTCTCCTATCGGACATCCTGCAACACAAATAGCCATAATACCGTAATAATGGATTTGTGTTGCACCGAGAAGGGATGTGGAGATGAAGGGACATGTGGATAGTATCCCAAATATGCTTGTAGCCAATCAGAGTGAAGTCAACTACGTAGAGCCACATACATATCATTACCGTACCCAACCCTTTTACTGAGGAGGGGAATCAGGCTTGCAGAAACAGCCTCCCACCAAAAAGGTAACTTTTTTTTTAATAGAATACTTTGGAGAATTTACATATGCAGCAACATCAATAACATTAAATAGTTTATGCAGTGATGTCACCACCCCTTTAAGAATAGTTAATCATTATGTTAATTATAAATTATTATCTGGGGAAAAAAGCGATGTTCCTCATTTATCTAAACTTTGTTTAGATAGATTGGGTGGTGGTGGTGGGGCGGGGGGGGTTCTTCAGTGATATGGAAAAAAACAGAGACAGCTCTTTCAACTCCTGAACCGCTCCTAATTTGGAATTGTTTTAAGCCTTACACTTTACCTAAGCTTCACAGAAATTAATGTTTTGTGTGTTGATAATACATTTAATGTTTTTATGTTAAACCCTGAAATTCTATAATTCTGTGCATTCTATCTGTTATAAAACCATTCTTATTTTTATATTTTAATCAAACTTTTTTGCACAAATTAACAAAAGAAACTACAAACAGTTCCACATAACAGAACCAGTACTAAACTCTCTTACTGCATGGACAGTTCTAATGTCTATATCGAAACTGCTGTTTATGTCTGTAGGGGAACCTGCTTGTACAATTATTTTTATTTTGCACCCTGTTGTTCCTAAAATCTTTAATCTGCATCCAGAAGTTGCTTTGCTTTGGGTTTTTAGTCGTTATCATACTACACTACAACACAACCTACTCATTAACTCCAAATGGAAAAAGACAACAACAAGAAAAACACAGACAGAACACAAACTAATAGTCAGAATTTGCAGATTTACATTCATTCAAAATCTCAGTTAGTCCTAATGTAATCTTTATCTTTGCTCAAATTGTAAAGAACAGCAATTCACTGGCTACCAGCACGCTTTCGAATGGATTTTAAAATTATTTTGATTTGTTTTTAAATGGCTTATGGTCTTTCCCTCAAGGATATGTCAGACTTTTTGCATGCTCACTAGGATCAGCAGATCAGTATTAGTTGTTTAAAAAACAAAGAGTGCAGAGAGGTGACCGCGCTTTCTCTGTCATTGCACCAAAACTTTGGAACAAAATACTTTTACATACCAGTAAGGCTAACTCATTTTCTGTTTTTAAGTCTTCTCTTAAAATACATTTTTCTCTTTCGCTTTTAACCCAGTTTGAGATGTTGGCCTTTGTTTTGTTTATTGTTTCTTTTTATGTATCTGCTCTTAATTTTACTTTTATTGTTTTCATTCTGCTATATTTTGAATCATTAGTTTTTAGGGTGTGTAAAGCACTTTGGCCTATTAAGTTGTACCTTGAAGTGTTGTATAAATAAAGTTAAAAGAAATAAAGTTGAGTTTAAGTTCCATTATGGCAACTCCTTTTATCTTATGCGACCAAATAAGCCACTATGAACCGTTGTCTTGGGGGTCTCCCTCCTACACTTATTATTCTAAATTGCATTTTTTCTAACAGGTAGTAGAAATTAAAAAAGAAGTATATTGCAATATATAGAATAAATAGATTTTTGGTATAAACTAAGTGCACATTTTCACAATATTGGCACATTTTGTCTATGGCATTACAACATTAAAATAAAATACAAATGCAATAATTAATTAACATTTCAGTCTAAAAGAATTCACTAAATACAAACAACATTAAGCTAGGATAGTGCCAGAGTATTACATCAATTGCTTAATTAATCAGTTCAATTAATAAGTATAAATTATGTAATAAAGGATTCCAGCCCAGAAAGTCCAATTGATGTTTTGCAGACAGATAATCATACTGGATGTGTGGTGTTACACAGTGACTGGAGTGTAACAGTACTAAGTAGATGTGGAAAGACATCATATTTGTTTTGGTTTGGCCTGTCAGCATATAGATCAAAAGAAAGATTACAAAATGATTACTGTGATGGAAACCTGCAGGTTTTGTTGACTATGAGGCATGAGGTCATTGCATTCAGAAGAACTAGATCAGGGTGGGTGTCAAGGATTGTGAGATATAATAAAATTGCGGTTGCCAAAGGTAAAATTTAAACATAAATATAGTTATTAAAAGTGGTTTCAGGTACAAGGTATATTAGTTTTAGTTTCATTGTAACATTAAACTGAATAATCTTCTCTGAAATGGTCAAGTGAAGGGTCGTTATTTCCTAAGTTTTAGTTCTAAGCTGTCCTTACTCCACAAGGACTAAATTTGATCCTAAAAAAAGATGTTCTCGTGCATATTCATCCCTTCCTGCTCATTCAGTTGCACTGCTGTTTATTCGGTTTGGCATTTCTCCATGGGTACTTGTGTAGCCAGCTGTCTCTGACAAACCCAGACCCTTCAGCTAACAGTATACTGAAAAACACACAAGACAAATAGAAGTCTGTTTCAACTTTTTGTTTTTCAGAGTGCTGTGTCTTACAGTATCTCTTTCCAAGGTCAATGAATGCCCACGTCGTTAGGTTTTGGTGATTACAAAATAATTTTGTTAAGTAATAACACAAAAAGCACCTATGTTATTTGCAATATTGGGAAATGTATTTTTTTCTATCTCTAGAATGATTGTAAGGAGGAGCTTTAGAGACCCTCAACCAAAGCTTTAGCCTAAACAGAGCCGGATAACAGTTGTTGGGTCATCTCAACAGAAAAGACACAAACTCTGTCACCTTGCATTCTTTGTGGCTCATAGCCTGAGGTTATATAATTATTTCCAGCAGTGCTAAACTGTTCAACTACATATGAAAAGTTACACATCAATAGGTGGTGATTCTTCATTGCCATTTTAGTCACCACTGTGAAAACAATAACCATGACAATAACACTGTTTTATGCGATATTTTCTGTAAATAAACAGTGCTGAAACATCCCATTTTATGAACACTAAAAAGCACTGTACACAACAATTGTTAGATAGGACTGCTTAAAACATTCAAAGTATGAAGTTTTACTCAATTTTGCAGCGAGTAGCAGCCATCTTTAATACAGACGTTGGGTATGGTCGTGTTGCACTGACTTTCCAATTCTTAATTCTGACTTTAGGAGGGGTTTCAGTCAAAATTTCCTTCTCAGAGATTATAAAATCCAACTTCTGAGGAAAAATGGAATACACCAATAGCAGACAGAAGCCACAGAGATACATTCTCTCTGCTTCCAGTTTCAGCCAGGAGACATCAGAGAACTTCAATGTAGAATTCCAAACTTGCGGGGAAGTTTCATTCAGACTCCTCTCCCTTTAACTTTTGAAAGAACATAAGAAATCTTATAGGACTTAGCTGTTTGTGCATCCCACAAATCTCCCTCTCCCTTTTTACTTTTGAAGGTACATAGGACAAACAATAATGCACAGACACATTCACTCAAACTCAATGCAAAAAGATCCCAGGTTGGGATTCAAATCCAGGACCCTTTTCTTTTAATCAGTAGCTTAAAATAAATAAAAATTATATATATATATATATATATATATATATATATATATATATATATATATATATATATATATATATATATATATATATATATATATATTATTTGAAACTGTTCTGGGAGACAATGTTCACCTCATATCAGGTTTTAATTGTCACGTTTTGTAGACTGAAACCGAACACAACCACAGCAGAGTATAATTTAACAGTTTATTGAAGTTTGTGGATAATGGAGGAAGGAACCAAGAGTCTGTGCTGAGCTGAAGCAGGAGGATGGTGAAGGCAGGAACTGGCAAGCGGGACGGAGCCAGGGCACGGAGGCAGCAGAACCAGAAGCACAGCAGAATGGAGACTTGGAACCAGGCTTGACCAGCAGCACGACAGAATGGAGACTTGGAATCAGGCTGGACTAGCAGCACGACAGAATGGAGACTTGGAACCAGGCTACAGCAGGCTGGAGGAGAATGGAGGAACTCGGACCGGATGAGACTGGATGAGGTGAGCAGCAGAAACAAAGGTAAACAGGAAAACAGAACGAACCGATGAGGAATGACAGAATGCAGTGAGCTTAAATAGTGAGGCTGACAGGTGTGCTGAATACTGACTAATTAGTAGCTGACAGGTGTGGAGGAATACTGAACCGGAGACTGGAGCTGTATGTAAGGTGGAAAGTGTCTGAGTCTGTGCATGGTGCAGCAGAAAGGCTGAATCATGACAGCACCCCCCCCCCCCCTAAGGCCGGCTCCCAGACGGCCAAAGGAAAATAGACAACAAAAGAAAACGACCCACCCAGGGTGGGCAGAGGGAGGCACTGGACGGTGGGCTAGAGTCATAAACAAAAAACGACCCACCCAGGGTGGGCGGAGGGAGGTACTGGACGGTGGGAAACAAAAAAAAAAAATCCAAAAAACAGAAGAAACAAAAACACAAATCTACCCCAACGGGGTGAACAAAGAACAGTCTGGTTAGGCACTAGATGCCCAGGAGGAGGGACCTCTGGTGGGTGACCTCGGCGGTGGAGCAGCAGGGTCTGAAACGGGTGTAAGGTGGAAAGTGTCTGAGTCTGTGCATGGTGCAGCAGACAGGCTGAATCATGACATTAATAGTGTCATGATTCCCACTGTCGCTTCATGCTTGCTCAGTATGAGGGATTGCAGCAAAGCCATGTACAATGCAGACGACTCTCCCTGTGGCTCTACGGTTCCCCAGGAGTGAATGCTGCTTGTCGGGACTTTGATGCAATCAACTGGTTTCCTTATATAGGACATTTTTGACCAATCTGTATAATCTGACCCAATCTGTATAATATGATTGAACTTGATTTTGTAAAGTGCCTTGAGATGACATGTTTCATGATTTGGCGCTATATAAATAAAATTGAATTGAATTGAATAGTGGTATTATTGATTATTTCTGTCATGGTTTTGATGTATTTGGCCCACATGCAGATCATTGTGACACAGTTGTACGGGGAGAATGTGTGAATAAACCACGCTGAAGAGCGCCTGACAGAAACGCGAGACCGGGGTTCGTTCAATCTGCGGACGAGAGGTAAGGGGTTAGGCAGTGCTCAGTGAACGGAAGGTGCGAGAGTGAGAGGGAAGCTTACCGCTGAGTATGGGAACCTAGCCAGGGGGAGTGGAGCAGAGAGACAGACTCAGCGGGTGACTCCCAGTGATAGAAGCAGGTGACTGAGCGGCTGGTGGACCGGCTGATTTAGTTGAAACGGGGTCCGAGCAGCGCCGGTGGTGGGAGCAGTGGTCCGTGGACAGCTGGAGTAATCAGGGTAGATCCGGTGAGATCCTCAGCCAGGCTTGATAATACCAAGGGAGCATCAGAGTGGGATCCGAGCAGAGAGAGGGAAGACTTGACCAGGGATGCCTTGGGTACGAGGGAGCGCTCATGAACGGGATCCGGAGCCGTGAGAGCAAGGCAGCTTGACTTGGGACGTCAGAGCACGAGGGAGTGCTTGGAGTGGGATCCAGAGTGTGAGGCAACCTGAGAGAGACAAGGATTACGTAGGGAACTAGAGAGCTGTCAGAAGACAGTGGCCCACTGAGGTGTACCACACTAGGTTAACACTCTGGCGTCCTCCAGCTGTCAGACCACCACTTAAATGCTCCTGAACCACGGCGCTGAATGAGCCGCATGTGTGTGCCACGCCCACCTGCCAAACTACAGTCACCTACGGAGAAGGGTGAGAGCAGAGAAGGCAGGGCCGGCAGTAAACTGCTCTGCACTGCCTGCTGAGTCCTGAAAAATACAAACAGTATTTATGTAGAATCTAAAACAAATTTAAAGAAGTTAATGTAGGATACCTGATATGACACAAAATTACCTATTGATGATAAAAGATATCAAGCAATATAATATTATATTTTTTAACAGATGTTAATTCACTAGACCTTATGGTTTGCATAGTTTTTTCTTTTTGGGGATGAGAGATTATGCACTTGACACTACGTTTGTTTTGGCAGAGCTAACAGTCAGTGAAACAGTGCCCCCTAGACTCACAGAATCTGATAAGTCATGAAAAAAAATTCAACACCTGCTTGACTTAATTGTCAGCATCTTTGCCTCTTTATCAGCCATTTCTCTAATCCCTTCAACACATGCAGTGTTCTGTTAAAGGTCTTTTGTCAATCTTAGAATAGCAGTCTTAAAGAACACAATTGAAGAGTCACAATGCTCACATGGATAATTATCAAGTTAATAATGATAGTCTACCATCATGATGTTAAATAACAATATTGCTTGACTAAATGCCAATAAGTATCAGTGATATTTTAATGCAGGGTGACAAAAAAATACCAAAACAGCATGACAAAACACAATGGTTTCTGAATGGTGTGACCGCTGACTGAACAGATGAGGCACCAGACCCTAAGCCTGACTGTTAGGCTGGTCTGGAGCAGGCTAGTTGAACAGAATAAATCACCATGATAATTGATATGGTACTGCTTTTGTGAAACCGAGTTGAGGCTTAATTCAGCCAGGATATCAGGAAAGTCCCAGTCTATCTTTGTTTTGTGAAACAGCCCTCTGCTCTCCTTCTTTTGATAATTAAACAGTTTGGTTTTATGTTTTTGTTGTTGGTTTCTGTTTTCTAGCTCCGGTTGGTTCCCTGCCTGTCCTCTGTGGTCTGCCTCTCTCATATTCAGTGACTGTAAATGTATGAGTTTATTTTAAATACTAGCTTGGTCTCTACAACACTGCATTTGGGTCCACCTTCTACATGACCTGACAGTATTGATCTACCACAAAAAATAATTGTTTTTATTATATTTCAAAACAAAAACAGTAGTAGATAAAGCAGAATGTCTTGACATTGAATTGTTGTGGTGAGATTACAACAGTTTGGTTTTATGTTTTTGTTGTTGGTTTCTGTTTTCTAGCTCCGGTTGGTTCCCTGCCTGTCCTCTGTGGTCTGCCTCTCTCATATTCAGTGACTGTAAATGTATGAGTTTATTTTAAATATTAGCTTGGTCTCTACAACACTGCATTTGGGTCCACCTTCTACATGACCTGACAGTATTGATCTACCACAAAAAATAATTGTTTTTATTATATTTCAAAACAAAAACAGTAGTAGATAAAGCAGAATGTCTTGACATTGAATTGTTGTGGTGAGATTACAACAAAACAATATTTTAGAAATTCTATTCCACAGTATTCCATCAAAGAAATCAGTGGCATTTATGGCATGAAGATTACCTCTGGTTTAGCTGTCAAGTCAGAGGGAAGAAAATTGATTGTACTGTTAGGAAAAAATGCCATTTGAGTGAAAGAGTGACAGAGTATGTGCTCTACTTCTATTTATCTTCAAGCTTTCCCATGGCTTCCTTACTCAATGGTTCCTACGTCCCTTTGTAAAATCTTTGTTTATTTATTTCCCTTTTTTGTCATTGTCTTTCAAAGACTTACACCAAGACAGTATTTTTCCAGCATTAGATGCTCTACTACCGACCTAAAGTCTGTAAATGTCTGAAATTGGGGTGTGGTGATGCTCCAGAAGAAGCTTGTCTTATGTTGTTTTTTTATCTGCCACGTTCTATCTTTTGTGGCTAACAGTGTCCCTATGTTGAAATCGTACTTATATTTCAGTGGCAACACATTTAAGGCAAGGCAAGTTTATTTATAAAGCACTGTTCAGTAAGAAGGCGATTCAAAGTGCTGTACATGAACTTAACAAAAAACAAACAGAGGAAAGAAAAGCATTACAGTGACATAGGGAAAAACAATACAGAGGCAAGCACATTGCGTTGGAAGATTAACCAAGTCAGATACAGTATACAACAATTTGGACTAAAACTTTAACATTAACATTTAAAGGCAAATAGGTTTTTAACCTTGATTCAAAGGAACTCAGGGCTTCAGCACTTTTACAATCTTGTGGGAGTTTGTTCCAGATAAGTGGAGCATAAGAACTAAATTCTGCTTCTGTGTGTTTGGTTCTGGTGCTGGGTAAGTAGAGTAGCTGGAGTCAGAACACCTTAGTGATCTGGAGAGTTGATACACTGATAACAAGCCTTTGATGTATTTAGGTGCTAAGCCATTCAAGGATTTATAGTCTAACAGTAAAATAATTTTAAAGTCTACTTCATGAGATACATGGAGCCACTGTAAGGAACTTAGATATTCATGCTAATATTCCCTAGCTGATAGTGTTTTGACAGTGATGCTTTTGAGGCTCCCAGTGACACACTCAAATGTCTTGTCTCTTCCATGTTACTGTTTCTCTTTTTTCTGCTTCTCCTCGGATGAGCTTCCTTTCCTTGTGATTTAAATAATGACAGGGGAAGGAAAATTCAGTCATTTGCTTTGCCTGAAACCTTCTTACATGACTGATATATGAAGTTCTGAGCTATAGCCCAAATGGAAGCACAAAGAACAGAGGATTATAGCAGAGGGAAAAGGAAACGAAGAGAAATGTAGAACCATTGCTTGCATTTTTCACTCTGTGGCTGCCACAGATAGCTATTGTCCTCATTGCCTGAAGCCTTTAATGTTCATATCAATCATGAGTTGGGGTAATTCTCTTTCACACTGTCACTGCTGTCAGTGGCATAACAACCCTTACTTTCAGTGTTATCCAATTCCAGTTTATTCTCAGTGTCTACAATACAAAATTATACAGACAGATTAGAGGAAACAAAACGCAACTTTAAAATAGTCCACATGTTTGCGTTTGTCACTATGATGCAGTAATATAAAAATCTTCAAACTCAAACTTGGAGAAGTTATAGAGGGATTGTTTTTAAGTTTTTCCTGCATTGTCTCAGTCCACCACAAGGCTGCATATGAACATTCATGAGGGTAACACGGCAGGTACCCTACCAATCCTGCTCTGTCAACTGAAGCCAGAGGTGGTCATTTGCATTACTGGCTGATAGATAAGTGCAATTAACTGAAATTTGTGACACAAGGGCAAAGCATAGGTCTGCAATTAGATACATGTGGATGTAGAAAAGACAATTGTACAAATCTGCATTATATTATGTTTGTGTTTATATGCGAAAGTGTGTGAAAATGTTTGTTTGTATAAAAATCTGTGTGACTCTGAATGATTCAGTTTTTTCACTTTTTCCCCTTTCTAACCAATGTTTATCTTTTGAAGTACATTACATACACAGTTTAATGATATATACATTAATGGAACACTGTATGACTAAAAATGTCAACAAAAAGTTTTGTGACTCTTCTGTTTTTTCTGTTATTTAGAGCACTGAAGAAACCAATTTTATAAAAAGTACACGTGACCAACTTTATTAAAAGAAGATATTTCAGTTTGTGTACACACAAAAGGAGCTGTTTTTTACTATGGAGGGGAAAAGGAGAGCATCAAGCTTATGGCTTCATTAATTAGGAACTGACACAGTGCAAGGAAGAATCTTGTCTTAACAACCTTCCCGCCTCTATTAGGTTACTGTGATGAGGTTTATATGATTCAATCTGATACCTCTTTGCAAATGTTGGATGTGTCATATTCTCAGGTCAACTGGCCATAATTACACAACCCGTAGACTCATGCACTGACATAATCATCTATAAAGCTATCCTTAGACTGTCCCTTGCCTTATTTATCCTCCAACATGTCACCTAGACAGTCCAGCCACAGAGTCCATTCTCAGGACTTTATCTTGCTCAGTGTTCCATTAAAATGATCAAAACTTGGAATAGTAGCATTTTCTTACTCTGCCCCATCAAGTTGGAACACTATAGCAAGATCTAAAACTACATTGATTCTTCTGGGACAATCTAAACTTACTCTAAGAAAAATAAATAAATGTTCCGATGGAACTTGCTCTTTTATTTTTGTCTTTTAGCTCTTATTTAATCTGAATCTAATGGTCTAATTTCTTATTTTATCAAAACAGGTCTCTCTTGTAAAAGAGATATTTGTTAAATACATCTAAGCATTTGTTTTTCGAGCAAAGGCTATTGAATCATTTGTTATTTCTAAATTTTCTTCTGTTAAAGGTACATTTCTGGTAAACAATTTCAGCTTGTTTCTATATACTCACCATTTTGTGTCCCTTGGTTCAGATTATATACCAGTACAGATGTATGGGAGGAACAAGCACGGCACTTCCTGTTTGTATAGGTTCATGATGTCATTGATTGCATCATCAAGTATAACCAAATGAAGGGTTTTCTTTTTGTACATCAATATTTTCCTTAAAATAACCTTTTGAGCTGTTCTGGCCACTAATCATGTGGCCAGAACACTAATCAGGCCCGAAATCTGGGAGTAGTGATGGACTCAGACCTGAACCTCCAAAAGCATCTAAAGACAAGGTCGGCTTTCTATCACCTGAGGAACATTTCTAGGATTAAAGGACTAATGTCTCAGCAGGATCTGGAAAAACTAATCCATGCGTTTATTTTTAGTCGAATTGATTACTGCAACGGTGTTTTCACAGGTCTGCCTAAAAAGTGGATCAGACAGCTGCAGCTGATCCAGGACGCTGCTGCCCGCGTCCTCACCAAGACTAAGAAAGTAGAGCACATAACCCCAGTTCTAAAGTCCTTACACTGGCTCCCTGTATCTCAGAGAATAGACTTTAAAATACTTCTGTTAGTCTATAAATCCCTAAATGGCTTAGCACCTAAATACATCACAGACTTGTTATCAGTATATCAACCCTCCAGACCACTCAGGTCTTCTGGCTCCAGCCTACTCTGCATACCTAGAACCAGAACCAAACACGGAGAAGCAGCATTTAGTTCCTATGCTCCACTTATCTGGAACAAGCTTCCGGAAAATTGTAAAGCTGCGGAAAGCCTGAGTTCTTTTAAATCAAGATTAAAAACACATCTGTTTAAAATTGCCTTTGACTGTTCTAGTTAAACAGTTTTACTGTTTTTAATGTTCTTTTTTGTTACTACATTCTATCCCTACTTGCTTTTATTCTATTTTCTATCTACATTTTATTATTTTGCTATATCTTAATTATGTAAAGCACTTTGTATTGTCTTGTACTGAATTGTGCTATATAAATAAATTTGCCTTGCCTTGCCTTCTGTATGGAGCAATTTTTTTTGCAAACCATTTAGATGTGTAGATGAGTTTTTAAATTAAATTTAGATTTGCATTGTGCTTGTAAAGACGATCACACACGCTCTCCTTGGGCTCCAAGTATCTATGGAGCGGAGCTAGAGGGAGTAACCGTGAATGTAGCTGGCTTTGCTTTTCACGGACTGACAGAGGCAGTCTCGAATGGAACGGATACGTACAGGAGCAGAGGATGTGGAATTACGGGGTAAGTCCTGGGGGCATTAGGAGAATCACCAGACCAAATAGGTACTCAGAGAATACTGGAAGTATGGTAATTGTGTTCTCAGTTTTAGGTATAAGCAGGAAAATCAGGCTGGGATAATTAATATTTCGTGCAGTAAAACTATAGTAAGATCGACAATTCCCCCTTTGTTATTTATTTCCCTATTGTAAATATCAAGGTTAAAAAGATTCTAAAATCTAGTGATGGTTTTTATCATGTTCAGCCATATTTAAGATTAATGGAAATATGACACAAATATATACAGCTGCATCAAAAGATGAAACTGGTACACGGGTTCTATCACAGAAGGCGGTTGAAGGAAATAAAAAAGGGTTGCCAGACTGGCCAAAGAAGCCATCAAGGCATATGTAAAACAGAAATCAAAGTAATAATTAAAGATAACATTAACTAAAACATGGCATTTGTTAAATTTACAAAAGGAGGTAATCACAAGAAGGGGCGGTGTGACGAGACAAGAGCAAGTATGGATGACTCGGTTGAGGATTGGGCAGACGGGTCTAAATAGTGGATTAACTACTATAGGGATATATCTATCATGGGCCTGTGCACATAGAAATAGAAAGGGTTGAGCACGTTTTGATAAAACATGCAGAAAGTAAGCAAGTGAGAGAGAGGAAATGAAAGGGAGGGTTAAGTTTCCAATAACCATGATTAACGTGTTAAGTAGGCCTGATTCACATTCTGTAGTAAAGTCACTAGTAAAGTTTTTAAAGGATACATAGTTAAATGACAACAGAATTTAGTAAAGTTGTTTCTTATATAAAGTAAGTTAGATTATAACCATGATGATCAACCCAGCCCGGCAGATGGTGGTAATACACTGTGATTGTAACCAACCAATAAAATCAACAGAAGAAAAAGACTTGTGTTTTTTTTAGTTCTGTATAAAACCAGTAAGAACTTGGCAACCAGAGTTTTTTAAGATGGAAAATTGTGAGACACAAATATGCATCTTTTCATTCTTAACAAAACTGGCAGAAATGACGATGCACGTGAATAAAAGAAAAAGCTCAAAAAGGCTACTAATGCTGTTTACCTATCACCTCCTTTGACACTTGTTTTACACTACTTCACAAATGGTGGCAATGAACCGTCTTACTAGTTTAAGTGAAACCCTTTTTATAAAACAGAAAAATCTTATTCTGTTGTTCCTTTCTGTATTTGTCTGTGATGGAAGTACTGTCCTTACATCCCTTAATAATCTCATTTTAGCCTCTCTTCTTGCCTCATGGCATCCTGCCATTAGGCATGCATGGGTTAATCTCTCTGTGTTTCCTGGATTAATAAAAGATAACTACCAAAAGCATACTGATGTGTGTAAAATTTTTAAATAAACAAAAAGGGAGAGAGAGAATCAGGATCACAAAGTTATGTAGGTTCAGTATCATGACAACTGTTACAGTGAGAGGCACAAATATTGGAGGGTGCAGTTGTAACATTGCCAAAATGATTGGAGAAACCATACCTCAAGCTAACATTCTCATTTATTTTACTTCCTATCAGTCCCTCAGGGTGGCACATCTCAAAGTCTCCACCCCCAAACGCTCTGTGAGAGCACCTGGTGATGGATAGTTACCATAGTCACAAAGCCTCTACTCACCTCTGCTTGTTCCCTTCTTCCTACTTTTCAGCCATTTGACCTCCATGTTGTCCGGAACAGCAGCTCCTCTACTTTTTACATTAACAGTAAAGTCAGGTCATGATCTCACCGTGGTTGTTAGTGTCACTCAGAGTCAGGCGCATCAGGCACCAGTCTATACTCCACAGAGACAGACAATTACAGATCACACAGAGTCTTTGGCGGGGAAAAAAGCAGCAGCAAAACATCAACCATGCACTGTGTGCTGGTTTAATTATAAAATGCTCACACCAATTCTAATAGATGCTGCATCTGTATGCAGCTCATTTAACACAGACCGAAATATGTGGCTTTACATATATGTACAGTATCTTCAGACAATTAGATTATCTTTCTCACATTTAATCAAAGGAATACCGGCATGTTTGCTACTGTTCTTTCTGATTTTGTTAGCAGTGAAATCTGACATCAATGCATAATACAATGGTTTCTCTGACTTCAATTTCAATTCATAAAGGGAAGATTTCAAGGAAAACTTTTCCAGCGATGAGGAAGAAGTCAGAAGAAATCTCTGGGAGCAATAGCTTCAAGACCTACCAGATTGACACTTTTACCAGGGCATAAAAAGCTCTCTGTTTGCATATAGAAGACACATAGAAAAAAAAATAAAAATTTGAAAATCCCCACGATTTCTGACCTGTTAACCTTTTTGATCCCACACAACACATCAACACATTATTGTGTGGGCTGATAATAAGAGGTTACATGGAACATATTGAGGTTAGAAAGGTATGTTTTGTTGAGAGACAAAATATTGCACCAGTGTAAACATTGTTTACACTGGTGCAGTTCTAGATGGTCCAGTTAACGTCCACATGTAGAAATGTATTTCATTATAATAGGAATTTTAAAGGTTGTTGTTTTTCACAGAGAAGTACATTTTAAGATTTGAAAATATTGGAAATGTATCTTTTTCATCTAAAATATTAGAATATTTGACCATTAGATGTTTAGTTATGACAAAACGCTATTACATTTTAAATTCGTATTTTAACAGCTATCAACAACTATCTGGGTTGTACAACAAGGTAAATAATTAATTATTCATGATTAAATCTTTGAAATGTGCTGTTGTATCATGACAATTTTGATTCAGTTGTTTATCCAAATTTTGGGACTTTGTTTGCTCTTGTTAAGTATGATGATAATAGCTTGTAGCTGCTTGTAGCTGTATAAACAGTAGAAACCTGCTGTGCCTGCATATGTGCTGTTTGTCCTTTAGCTTTTCTTTGTGCAAAAAAACACAGAAATAATCCTGGACAATACTCACTCTGTGGAGGAGTGTCAAACATAATTAAAGTTACCAAGTGTGACCATACCCTGTGCTTCTCATCAGTTCTTCTTTGTCACTGCCATGGTTTCCCATTAATTCTCAATTGATTTCTCCAAGGTTTTCTAAAAGGAACTGTGCAATCCATTCGTAATTATAAGATTATCCATACTGTGTGCATTGGGCAGATGCCAAAATCAGAGGATTATTTAATCAGAAGCCAGTATGTTAGCTAAAAGTGCAAGTTTTGATCATTTAACTTGGATGTGAAGAATAATCTAAAATCATACTTGAAATTAGGGACAACATATAAACATCAATTATAAATGGATTGGATTTTAATTTATATGATTAAATTAAGATATTTTTGTTCAGTTGTAAGGAGAAACAGGCATCCTTCGCAGTTCTACAGTAGGCACCCCTAGTAAAGATGAGTAATTGACCTTCAAAAGAAGTTTGTTTGTTTGCAAAATCACCAATGTAAAACGTTTTTTGCTTTTTTACTTGCTTAAATAATAGTCAAAGCTTACAAAATAGCTCATATTCTTTAACTGGTGCTGTTCTTCCCATTTAGCATAGGTAGCAAATATAGAGGCATCTTTGGCTATTCTTATTTGCACATCATCTGTAGATCATTCCTGGAGATCATTCCTATCCAGTCCTGGGACTGCTCTAATTTAGGTGCGCAGAGTGAGAAAAAAGTGGTACCTTTGATGATTCTGTGATATTATTTTCCTTGTTGTCCCATTGATGACTAATTTTAAGTTTTCTAGCAGAGACCTGCAGAAGTGTGTTTGGAGGTTTGCTCTGGATTTTTTGAAAATCTTATTTCAAATGAGCTGCATAGTGGTGCAGATGCCTATCAGCAAAAAGCCCTCAGTTCGACTCCTGGCCTGGGATCTTTCTGCATAGTGTGTATATTGGTTGCTCGACATTGCCCTTATTGTGTCTGCATAGCTGTTTGTCTTTCTTGTGTCTCTGTGTTACCCTGTGATGGACTGGTGATTTGCATAGGGTCCTATTGACCTCTGGAGACAGAAGTCAGCCCCATGCACCCCTGCTCTAATAGGCAGGTGTAGACAATAGAAGAATGATGTCTTAAATTATTTATAATAACACTCAATGGAACTAGGGCCCTCTTAAAGAGAAACAGACCCAGAGCATCACATATTCTCCAACTTATTTAAAGGAGCAATAAGAGAAATTTCATTATGTTAGATAGAAAGAACTAAAAATTGTTTTGTGAAGGATTAAAGGTATCTTTTTAGATGGACTATGGTTACGTGCATGCAAGTGCACATATGTGCACGTGAACAGCTGCCCCACCACGCCAAGCACAAAATGGCAGAGAGCACGGTCATTGGATCAAAATGTTCTCTTACTAACCACATTACAAAGTTAAGAGTTACTTCTTTACTTGACATGTTCCTCTGACAGGTGATGCTGTTTTGCTGTGTTTTTATCCTTTGCAACTAGGCTCATGTCAGCCGATGGGTGAGATGGGGAAATGGGTGCCAAGTGCTGGAGGGGAGATAGAGAGAGGCTTGATGCCTATCTCAAGCTCTACCTAGTGGTGAAAATTTGTTTATTGCTCCTTTAACGATGGGCAGGAATTGTTTGTCTATACCAGATTCAATTGGGGTGTTTTTTCTATAAAGCAATATCTTAGTCTCACCCGACCAAAGCACAAGGTTAAAGGTCCAGTAGCATTGGGCAACCTCCACACATTTATTGCTGTGATGTGAAAATAGAACAGTTTTTGAGAGCATGCCTCCCAAACTGGTTAGCATGTTGATATCATCAAATGTTTATTATGGAGACTTGGTGATTTCAGGATGTCACTTAAGGATGCCACTGTGTTGTCCTTGAAATCCCCCTGAATGTGGGTGGTGTAAAGAGTTGTAGATACTTAACGAGCCAAGTGGTCAATGTCTCAAAGAAATAGTCTTTTGTGGAAGGTCAGGCCTCAGGGAAACATTTATTAGAAGTTTGTGTAATATTTGGTGTGTGAGTGTGCTTGAGGTGTTTGTCTGAGTTGCTCTTCCACTTAGTGGTGAGGACTGAGCATGATTATATCCAGGTGCAATCACACCTGGATATAATCATCTCATCCACCTTTGAATAGTTAAGGATCTGACTAATGACCAATCGTCGTCTGATGTTCAACCATACCAGTTAGGTTGCAAGCCAAAATACTGACCTTCTCAACTTCCTTTTGAGCATCCTTTTTCTGTGCAATGCCTTTTCCGGTGCCTGGTCATGCCTCAAAGCAACTATTCTGAGCCACTTCAGTTCCTCCTCAAGAACCTCCTGGATAACTACTCAGTTCCACAGTAGTCTCCTGCAGCTCCTTCATTTTTGAGTCCTCTGCCTCCCTGCTCTCCCATTTAGCTGCCTCTTTTATGTCATCTTAGCAGCAGCATTAGAAGTGTGTTTGGAGGTTTGCTCAGTCATCAGCAACACAAATCCTTCTGGTAAACTGCAGTACTTCACCCCGAAACCAGATTGAAAACTCTCCATCGGAGTCACACCTCCCTACTGACATAGTGAGTTAAGATCATCCTCTTATCCAATATTCAACTTCAGTCATAACTTTTTGGAACTAAGTCACATTGTCCTCCCTACTGAGAATGGTCATCATTTCTTCAATAAACCGTACAACGTTTGAGCAGCATGTGGGACAAAACATTACCTTTGATCATTACAGTTTGTAGATGTAATTCACTTCAATTCAATTGTATTTATATACCAACAGTTCACAACACGTCATCTCAAGGTCACATTCTCACAAATATAAGGTCTCTCCCTCCAAAGACTTTGTTAGTTAATGAATTGATTTCTGATAATCAGATTGATTTGTTTTGTCTCACAGAAACCTGGCTACAAGAGGACTACGTTAGTATAAATGAGTCAACCCCCTCCAGTTATTCAAATTTCCACATTCCCAGATCTGTGGGAAGAGGAGGAGGAGTGGCAACTATCTTTCAGTCTGATTTATTAATTAGTCCCAGGCCAACTAATAACTACAGTTCTTTTGAACATTTAACCCTCAGTTTCCCTCATCCAAACTGCAAAGCAATAAAACCTCTTCTGTTTGTTGTTTTGTATCGTCCACCAGGCCCTTACACTCAGTTTTTGGATGAGTTGTCAGATTTCTTATCTGATTTGGTGTTAAATACTGATAAGGCTATTATAGTGGGTGATTTTAACATCCATGTTGACACTGAATGTGATAACCTTAGTGTAGCCTTTAAAACTATCCTAGATTCAATTGGTTTTGCTCAAAATGTGCATGAACCGACGCACTCTCGGCTCCATACTTTAGACCTTGTGCTGACATATGGCATTGATTGTGAAGAATTAACAGTATTTCCTCACAACCCTGTCCTGTCTGATCATTTTTTAATAACATTTGAGTTTAATCTAACTGAATTCTCCACCCCCAAAAGAGGGTTCCATTATAGTCGATTTTTATCGGATAATGCTGTATCAAAACTTAAAGAGTCTGTCCCCTTCTTAATATCCTCAGTATTGCAGAAATGCCCTGTAGATGGCAGCATTGCTGTTTCTTCCCATTCACAAATCGATACCTTTGCTAACAATGTGACTTCCTCATTGCGTTCTGCATTAGACAATGTAGCTCCCTTGAAAAAGAAGGTGATTATTCACAGGAAGCTGGCTCCTTGGTTTAATTCAGAGCTGCGTTCCTTGAAGCACAATGTTAGGAAATTGGAGAGAAAATGGCGCTCTACACACCAAGAGGAATCCTACTTAATCTGGAGGGACAGACTATTGTTGTATAACAAGACCCTCCGCAGAGTTAGAGCAGCATATTTTTCATCATTAATTGAAGAGAATAAAAATAATCCTAGATTTCTCTTTAGTACAGTTGCCAAACTTACCCAGAGCCACAGCTCTGTTGATCCATCCATTCCCTTAGCTCTCAGTAGTAATGATTTTATGGGATTCTTCATAAATAAAATTGATGCCATTAAAAATAAAATAATTGGCATCCTCCCAAACATGATTACCTCGTCCTCAGTAAGTGAGGCAGCATTGGAGGAATCTTTAGAATCTGCGCAGTGTTTGAACTGTTTAGAAGCAGTAGAGCTTTCTGAGCTATCTAAAATTTTAGCTTCATCTAAACCTTCTACCTGTATGTTAGACCCAATCCCAACCAAGTTGTTTAAGGACATATTCCCTTTGATCAGTGGCACTATTTTAGACATGATTAATCTATCCTTAGTAAATGGATATGTACCACAGGTTTTGAAAGTAGCTGTTATTAAACCTTTACTTAAGAAACCTTCTCTTGATCAAGATGAGTTAGTAAATTACAGACCTATATCTAATCTTCTTTTCTTATCTAAAATTCTTGAGAAAGTAGTTGCTAATCAACTTTGTGAACATTTACAAAGTAATGACCTACTTGAGGAGTTTCAGTCAGGCTTCAGAGCTCATCATAGCACTGAAACAGCTCTGGTGAAGGTCACTAATGATATTCTCATGGCCTCAGATAATGGACTTGTGTCTATACTTGTCCTGTTAGATCTCAGTGCTGCGTTTGATACAGTTGATCACAATATTCTCCTACAAAGACTTGAACATACTGTAGGGATTAAGGGGAAAGCATTAGGCTGGTTTAAATCTTATCTGTCAGACAGATTCCAATTTGTTCATGTTAATAATAAATCTTCCTCAAACTCTAGGGTCACCTGTGGAGTACCACAGGGTTCAGTCCTTGGACCAATTCTCTTTACTATATATATGCTTCCGATAGGCAAAATTATCAGACAGCATGGGATTAATTTCCACTGTTATGCTGATGATACTCAGCTATATTTATCCATAAATCCTGATGAATCCAATCAATTACTTCGACTGCAGTCATGTCTTGATGACATCAAAAGCTGGATGACTTTAAATTTCCTGCATCTAAATTCTGACAAGACCGAAGTTTTAATCTTTGGGCCAGAGTCCTCAAAAAATAAACTTCTTAACCAATCACTTAATCTGGGTGGCATTAACCTGGCCTCTGGTAATAAAGTAAAAAATCTTGGTGTTATTTTTGACCAAGACATGTCATTTAAATCCCATATTAAACAGGTTTCCAGAGTTTCCTTTTTTCACCTCCGGAATATCGCCAGAATTAGAAACATTCTGTCCAGGAGTGATGCTGAAAAACTGGTCCATGCATTTGTTACTTCAAGGCTGGACTATTGTAATTCTTTACTATCAGGAATTCCACAAAATGCAGTTCAAAGCCTTCAGCTGATCCAAAATGCTGCAGCAAGAGTTCTGATGAAAATCAACAAGAGGGATCATATTTCTCCAATTTTAGCTTCCCTTCATTGGCTTCCTGTTAAATCAAGAATAGAATTTAAAATTCTTCTTCTAACATATAAAGCCCTTCATAATCAAACTCAATCATATATCAGAGCTCTGATTACCCCGTATGTTCCTAACAGAGCACTTCGCTCTCAGACCGCAGGTCTGCTGGTGGTTCCTAGAGTCTCTAAAAGTAGAATGGGAGGCAGATCCTTTAGCTATCAGGCTCCTCTCCTGTGGAACCAACTCCCAGTTTTGGTCCGTGAGGCAGACACCCTGTCTACTTTTAAGACTAGGCTTAAAACTTTTCTTTTTGACAAAAATTATAACTAGTGACTCATGTTACTCTCAGCTACCTTTATAGTTTTACTGCTATAGGCTTAGGTTACTGGAGTATATCAGGATCTAATTTTCTCACTACATTGAGTTCTACTGTTCTTCAATCTCCGGGGCCTTTCGCCGGAGATTATGGAATATCTGTGATAATACGTGGCAGAAATAAGAAAAACAAAAGGATAAACAGGAACAAATACTTAAAAATCATAAACTGTCAGATGCAACCTGTCACATAGACATCATCAACCACTAAGTCATATAAACTGGGTTTATTAAATATTAGATCTCTGTCAGGAAAATCCCTTTTAATTAATGACTTCATTATTGACAATGATCTTGATGTAATGTTTTTAACAGAAACATGGCTGCATGAATTTAGTGAAGCAGCTATACTGATGGAGTCGACTCCTCCAAACTACAATTTTCTTTGTGAAAGCAGACAGCAAAGGAAAGGTGGAGGAGTAGCAACATTGTTTAATGATTCACTAAAGTGTAAAAAGGTGTTTTTAGGAAAATTTGACTCTTTTGAACATTTGGCTCTCCAGGTAAAGGGCCCGGTACGAACTATGTTTCTGAATGTGTACAGGCTTCCTAAGTCCACATCAAACTTTTTTAATGATTTTAGTGACCTGCTGTCTGTGATATGTGTTGATTATGACTGTTTAATTATTGTTGGAGACTTCAACTTTCACGTTGACAACCCTGAAGACAGAAGTGCAAAAGAACTGTGTGACACACTTAGAAACTTTGGTTTAAGTCAACACGTTAAACAGCCAATACACAAACAGGGACATATTTTAGACTTGATCATCACTAAAGGTCTAAAGATTTCACAGGTCAATGTAACTGATGTTGCCTTATCCGATCACTTTTCTGTTACCTTTGAAAGCATAATTACCAGCGACTCATTTAGCCAAAGGGACATCGTAAGAAAACGCACCTTTAAGGACAATGCCGCGGAAACTTTTATTCAAGCTTACTCTGATACTTCAACCTTGGGCTGCAACTCAGTAGATGAGCTAGTAGATAACTTTCAGTCTAAAGTCTCAGACATCATTAACTGCATTGCTCCAGTCAAAGTGAAGTTTTTTTCCGGGAAGAAAAAATCTCCTTGGAGAAATGCTCCATCAGTTAGAAGTGAAAAAAGGGAATGTCGAAAAGCTGAACGCAGGTGGAGAAAGAATAGACTCCTAGTTCACTACGACATCTATAAAGAGAGACTTTACAGATATAACTTACAACTGAAAAATGCAAGAGAATCTTTCTTCTCTGAGATCATCAAGAAAAACATTAATAATGCTCGTGTCTTATTTTCCACAGTTGACAGGCTAACAAATCCTCCTATGTCCGTGACTTCCGAACTCCACTCCACCAGGGCCTGCAACGAATTTGCTAACTTCTTTACTGAAAAAATCCTAAAAATTAGAGGATCACTTTGTACTACCATATCAACACCAGAACCAATGCTTTATTCAGCTGGAACTATTTCTGACAAAATGTCCCATTTCAGCGAAATAAACCACAAAAGCTTAGAGCAGATCATTCAGCAGCTAAGTTCCTCCTCCAGCTGCCTTGATGTTCTACCCACAGCTTTCTTTAAAAAAGTTTTTCCTGGCATAGCGTCTGATTTGACTCAGATAATAAACGCGTCCCTTCTGTCAGGTGTTTTCCCCCAGTCCCTAAAAACAGCAATTATCAAACCACTGCTGAAAAAGAACAATTTAGACAAACTTCTACTCCAGAACTACAGGCCCATCTCAAACCTCCCCTTTATCAGTAAAATTATTGAAAAAGCTGTATTTCAACAATTAAACACCTTCTTAACAACGACCAGCCGCTTTGATGTTTTCCAGTCAGGTTTCCGCGCTCACCACAGTACAGAGACCGCCCTTATCAAGGTGTTTAATGACATCCATATAAATACAGACTGTGGAAGAACCACCGTGCTGGTACTATTGGACCTTAGTGCAGCATTTGATACTGTTGATCACTCCATTCTGTTAGAGCGCCTGGAGAACTGGGTCGGCCTCTCTGCTACAGCTCTCCACTGGTTTAAATCCTACTTAAAGGACAGGGACTTTTTTGTATCAGTAGGTAACTTTACATCGAAGATTACAAAAATCACATGTGGGGTTCCCCAAGGGTCCATCCTGGGTCCCCTCCTCTTCAATATCTACATGCTCCCTCTAGCCCAGATAATAAAAAATAACAACATCAGCTACCATAACTATGCAGACGACACACAGCTCTACATCACCATGTCACCAGGTGACTATGAACCAATTCAGGCACTGAGTAAATGCCTAGAAGAAATCAATACGTGGATGTGCCAAAATTTTCTTCAGTTGAACAAAAACAAAACAGAAGTAATAATATTTGGACCAATAGAGGAGAGATCAAAAGTTAGGTCACAGCTTCAGTCGCTTCAGCTAAAAACCACTGATCAGGCCCGAAATCTGGGAGTAGTGATGGACTCAGACCTGAACCTCCAAAAGCATCTAAAGACAATTACAAGGTCAGCTTTCTACCACCTGAAGAACATTTCTAGGATTAAAGGACTGATGTCTCAGCAGGATCTGGAAAAACTAATCCATGCGTTTATTTTTAGTAGAATTGATTACTGCAACGGTGTTTTTACAGGTCTGCCTAAAAAGTGGATCAGACAGCTGCAGCTGATCCAGAACGCTGCTGCCCGCGTCCTCACTAAGACTAAGAAAGTAGAGCACATAACACCAGTTCTAAAGTCCTTACACTGGCTCCCTGTATCTCAGAGAATAGACTTTAAAATACTTCTGTTAGTCTATAAATCTCTAAATGGCTTAGCACCTAAATACATCACAGACTTGTTATCAGCGTATAAACCCTCCAGACCACTCAGGTCTTCTGGCTCCAGCCTACTCTGCATACCTAGAACCAGAACTAAACAAGGAGAAGCAGCATTTAGTTCCTATGCTCCACTTATCTGGAACAAACTTCCAGAAAACTGTAAAAGTGCAGAAAGCCTGAGTTCTTTTAAATCGAGATTAAAAACACATTTGTTTAGAATTGCCTTTGAATGTTCAAGTTAAAATGTTTTACTGTTTTCAAATGTTCTTTTTTGTTTCTACACTATCCCTACTTGCTTTTATTCTGTTTTATTTTCCAATATTTTAATCATGTAAAGCACTTTGCATTGTCTCTGTACTGAATTGTGCTATATAAATAAATTTGCCTTGCCTTGCCTTGCCTTCAATTATGCATTATGTGTTGTCATTTCTGCTTTAACTTTCTGTTCTCTCTCTTTTCTCTTCATAGTAGGTACACCTGGTCTGGCGTTCTGTTAACTGTGACATCATCCAGAGAAGACGGCTCACCCGCTACTACCATCTAATGTAGAACAGATTACTAGATCAATGTGTGCTTCTGTGCTTTTTTGTTTCTCTTGTTGTGTCTCTGTTCTGTCTTCTGTAACCCCAGTCGGTCGAGGCAGATGACCGTTCATACTGAGCCCGGTTCTGCCGGAGGTTTTTTTTCCCGTTAATGGGTGGTTTTTCTTCCCACTGTCGCTTCATGCTTGCTCAGTATGAGGGATTGCAGCAAAGCCATGTACAATGCAGATGACTCTTCCTGTGGCTCTACGGTTCCCCAGGAGTGAATGCTGCTTGTCGGGACTTTGATGCAATCAACTGGTTTCCTTATATAGGACATTTTTGACCAATCTGTATAATCTGACCCAATCTGTATAATATGATTGAACTTGACTTTGTAAAGTGCCTTGAGATGACATGTTTCATGATTTGGCGCTATATAAATAAAATTGAATTGAATTGAATAAATTGAATCTCAAAGTCACATTCAGTCAAATCATCCAGACAGATTTTTTAAAAGGTTTTCTATCTAAGGAAACCCAGGAGATTGCATAGAGTCTTGACAAGCAGCATTCATTCCTCCTGAAAAAGTTTGTGTAGCCACAGTGGACAGTCATCTGATTAATCAATGGCTTTGCAGCAATCCCTCACACCAAGCATGCATGAAGTGACGGTGGAAAGGAGAGCTCCGCTTTAACAGCAAGAAATCTCCTGTAGAACAAGGCTCAGTGTGAATGGCCAACACTGAGCCCGATTAGTGGTACAACAGGCAACAGAGCAGAGACACAAAAAAGCACAAAAGTACTTTCTATGTTAGAGAGAGGGTAATGCCAGATGATCTGCCTCCCCAGATGATGTTGCAGCTAACAGAACACCAGATCAGATGTAGCTACTATGAAGAGAAAAAAGACAGAAAAAACATAAAGTTAAAAGTTTAAATAACAACAAATAATACACAATTGGAGAAGAGTAGGACAACTCATCAGAGTGAGAGAAATATATCTTGATTTCCTCCAGCAGCCAATGCCAATAGCAGCGTAACAGAGATAACTCAGGATAACCTAAGCCACTATATAAGCTTTGTCAAAAAGGAAAGTTTTAAGCATAAAGTCTTAAAAGTAGACAGGGTGTCTGCCTCTCGGACTTAAACTGGGAGTTGGTTCCACAGGAAAAGAAGTCTTATAACGAAAAGATCTGCTTCCCATTGAACTTTTAGAAACTCTATGAACCACCAGTAGACCTGCACTCTGAGAGTAAGGAACATATGGACCAATCACATCACCAATGTTTGATGGAGCTTCATTATTAAGGGCATGAGAAAGATAATTTTAGATTATATTCTTGATTAAAGAGACATATATGATCTCTCATGCTGATTTTCATCAGAATTCCTTCGGCTGAAGGCTATGAACTGCATTGTGTGGACTTCCTGATAGTAAAGAATTACAATAGTCCAGCCTTGAAGTAACAAATGCATGAACATTGCATTTTCAACATCAACCTGGACAGAGTATTTCTAATATTGGCAATATTGCAGAAGTCATAAAAGGAAACCCTGGAAACCTGTTTAATATGGGATTTAAATTACATGTATTGGTCAAAAATAACACCAAGGTTTTACTTTATTACCAGAAGCCAATTTAATGCCATCCAAATTAGGTGATTGATTAAGAGGTGTATTTTTAAGGACTCTGGTCCAAAGATGACAACTTCTGTCTTGCCAGAATTTAAAAGCATACCTGTAGTCTAAGTAATTGATTAGATTTGCTGGGATTTATGCATAAATATAGCTGAGCATAACAGTGAAAATCAATCCCAGGCTGTCTGATCATTTTACCAATCGTAAGCATACATATAATAAAGAAAATAGGCCCAAGGTCTGAACCTTGTGGTACTCCACAAGTAACCCTAAAGTTTGAAGAAGATTTATTATTATCATGAACAAACTGGAATCTGCCAGATAGATAAGATTTAAACCAACTTAATGCCTTTACCCTTAATCCCTACACCACGTTCAAGTCTTAGGTGAATATTGTGATCAACTGTATCATATGCTGCACCAAGAACTAGCAGGACAAGGGCAAGTCCATTATCTGAGACCATGAGAATATTATTAGTGATTTTCACCAGAGCTGTTTGTTAAAATTTTGCGATCAAATGTAAAGTTTAAAATATAAATGTCATTGTTAATTTTAATTTATATGTGAATTATTTGGATTACTGCTAACTGTGGCACAGGTGATTTTGTACACAATTATTTTTACACTCATTAACTTGTGATTCTTAAAATTTCATAATGTGGGATTTTTAGATTAAAATTAAATTAAATCAAATCTAAACACAAAACATATAATTTCATTAGGCAATCAGGTATGATATGACTTTTAAATCAGGTATGATATGCTTAATAAGCTTTTCCTATTTCAACCATTTTAAATCATTCTATCAGCTGGTCAAAACTTAAAAATAAAGTTTTGCTTCATTCACATAAACTGGACAGATTGATAAAATGTATTTATTTATTTTTACTTAGCTGTCTTGGTGAGTCATTAAGGATATACTAATCTCAAGGTTGCTACGAATCCATTATCCACCCACTGTGATCTCAGACTTAAGCCTTGAGATGCACTATGTTCTAATTGGATCCTAACAGGCAATGTAACAGTGTCTCTCAATGGATTGTGTAAGTCAAAACTTGTCTTTTCGTCTTCAGTGTGCCCAATCAATACAATATAATTGCTCAAGCTCAGCAAGTTATGCTGTATCTTAACGTGAAACGTTAAATTACTGTTAAGATTAAGAGTGATTGTGAGAATTTCTGGTTTGAAGTTATAAAAACATGAACTGAGAACATTGTAATAAATATTGAAGGTCTGTGTATTTTCAAGGACTCAACACTTCCTGCATGAGGAATATCTCCTCTTCTAAAGCTGTTTTGTAAGGTTACGAAAAATGAAGAGAGTAATAACCATATTTTCTTCTTTTCTTTTTAAAATGTACTGCACAGAGTCAGTTTCCATATTCCTGTTTGATTACAATCATGTTTCTTTAACTAAACCCAGGTAATCTTTTAACACATGAGTGCTTTAATTTATTTGCTTTATTTTGCATCTTCCCATTATCTAGTTGAGTTAGACGGCTATGAGTTAATTTACTTCTCTTGGTTCTGCTTCCAAGAGGGAAAAAGGGTTGACCTTGGAAGGCTGTTACATTGATATCCCCCCCCCCAACCCCTTCACCCCCCTCTGTCAATTTTTCTATTAGTTTTACTACTAATTCTTTCACTACACTCATTATTTTGCTTCTTTAGACTAGGGGTCTTGTTTTGCAATGAACCTCTTGATTTTGATAAATGGGTCGGTTTAATACATCATATTAGTTGACAAATGTTTATGATGAGTGACCTTTTTGGATTTTGCAGAGCTGGAGGGCTTTATTTCCCATTTGGCCAACGGAAAAGGAGGAAGACATACAGTAAATGGCCCAGGTCTGCGAACCAAACTCTCAACAGCTGCACTGAGCACTGATACCCCTTCTATATTAACCTTTACTTGAGCTTCTGTAGCTGGGCAAGCTTCTAGTGAGCAACCCATGGAGAATCTAATTTATGAGATTGCTGCGGTTTCCTTCTCTTGTCTTTCCTGTGTCCATCTGAAAGACAACCCTTGTTCAACTAATGTGTTTAGATGAGAAAACCCAAAATCTGATAATACTACTCACTCATCTTCATTAATTTTTCAATATCTTTTAAAAATTTGTTCGTATTTGCAAGCAGTCAAGTTCGTTTTTTGTGTTTCATGTCCATAGTTAGGCTAACTGAACAGCTTTTCAACTCATCTCCTGAGTATAACATACAAAAGTTTGCTATGGATTGACGAATGGAAGGATGGACGAACGCATGGACAGTTGGCTTGAGAAATAGACAGATGAATGAAATACAAATTTCACATAGTGGAGTGGTAACCAGAATAAATAATTACTGAAAAATAACATGTCAGACACTTTTGATTTCTACAGAAAAGTTACATTTAGATATGAAAATTCACAACCTCAAAAGCAAACATTTTTTGTAAATACAGTAACAGCTTTTTGACTGGTGCAGTTAACCACACAAAACCTCAGTTCAACCTAGACCCCATTCACAAAGCTGGACACCTCCACTGTGTGCATGAGGCTTCTCTTTGTAAACTACATATTTTTTCTGATCAAGCACTCAGAGTAAATAGGCAGACTTTGATTATTATGGAACAAGTGTTTCTGTCTTTGTTGTTGCTATGGAGAAGCTGCCAGTTTCTTATACAACAAGAAACATCTCTTTCCTTTCTGTTTGGCAGAAAATGCTGTTCAGCTCTTTTTGTGAAAAGTTCAACCTTTAAAAGCACTTTGCTGTGCTGAAAGAGCTGCCTGATGGTTTGCTTGCTTGGGAGCAATGGCCTTTTGTATGCCAAATAGAAGCTTTCATGTTCAGCGATGTGTTGACTGTATTACAGAAATATGCATTTGCAAAATTTTGCAAAAAGGAGAAACCAGCTAAAACTTAGAACATGCTTTGCTACAGATACATTAGATAAGACCAATAAAACAAAGATTACTAAGACAGAAATTTCTTCTTTAAAGTGTGGCAAAGTATACGCACTCAGTACTTAGTCGGGGTTCTTGTAAAAGAAATAATGCATCAATATGGCTTGGCATGGAGACAAGCCATCTCTAGCTTTGCTGAGGCCTCAATGACGCCCAGGTTGTTTTAAAGGGAACATGATGAGCAAAATCCACCTTTTTAGCCCATTAAATACATTTTGTTGTTTACTTGGAGTCTGTAGAAGTACTGTCATCAGTAGACAGAGGGGTAGCTTGAATCGCCCACCTGGAGATTGGCTTGGTAGAACTGCTCTTGTTTCTTGGGGTAGAGGAAACCGTGCACTTCACGGAGCTTGGAGCAGTCCGTGGCTGATGGGCAGGTGGATGCACGGTCCTTTCTGTAGCAGATGGTCCTGCTTCCTCCTTGCTGTAATAGCACAGATATAGATAAGTTTTCTGCCAAGTTTTCAGATGAGAAGATAAATTATTTCCTACTGTTCTCCAGAAAACAGCAAAACAACTAAATAAGTGGAGTGGGAGGAGAGAGGAGGAGTGAAGCCAATCACAACACAATATATTATTATCTACAGCTCTCCAAAAATAGCAAAATACCATAAAACAACACAGTTGTAAAACAACACAGTTGTAAAACATTAATTGTACTGGAACGGTATAAATGGTATTACCACTTTATGAAACGCTTTTTAGATTACCTAGCCGGCAGTAAAAGTATTGCTAGAAAGCTGAGAATTTGCATATAATCTTAAATTGTTTTCTCTTCACAATCCTCTCAAAAGCGTTAGCCTTAACCTATATGAATGTTCCAACTACATGTTTGTCCACAGCGCTGTCTTTGACAAAGACTCAAAATTAATAAGCGTATGTAATGGTAGATTCATTTAGATAAAGTTACTCATTATTTGGATATCTCTTATAAGACATGATTGAAAGACTGCATAACAGAACTAGAACATTTCTGAAGAAATTTAGCAAGGCGCCTGCCTAGTAGTGCGTACCGTATCATCAAAAATAGTGACAGGAAGTAACACTGCGAATTTCAGGTTCCTACGGTCTTCACAGCCCCTGCAGCGGCCGTCGAAAGGTGAAATGTTAAGTCATTAAAGCATGTCCCTGACCTCCTAGCAGCCTCTTGGTAGCAGCGTTGTCATGGAGACTCACTGACAGCTACAGCCCTGTGTTACTCATTATTATCTTTATCATGTGCAGTACTGAGTGGAATGTGTGATTTTACTGTCTTTGAAGCATTTCTGCAGCATGTAGCAGAGGCAAAAAGGGGTCAAAAATTAATGTTTGACACCTAATAAAATAGACATGCTTTATCCGACATGGCCCAGATTTGTTGTGGAGCTTTTGCTCTAAAGGAAGTACAGACTCTGTGAAGCATAAGTTGGTAGGACCTTCCTAGGGCTACTTCCGGTTAGCAACATGCTAACCGTTAGCCGCTAACATGGTTGTGTTCAGTATCACCGGGTGATGGTATTCTGTTAGTTTGGTCCAAATCCTGTACAGGAAAGTGCCTGAAAAAGGGTGCAAATATTTAATGTCACCAAAGGTCAGCAAAGATCATGGGTCAGATCGGCCTTCTTTAGCAACATAGCCTCACCAAATCTGTGCCCAGAACTGAGTATTTGACCAAAATGGTGTGTAATGCCATTTCCCGCAGGTGGGTGGTGCTGTATCAGACGACGGGGGGGGTGGTCGTGTCTGGGCATCCTGCCAGGTCCTGTTGGAGTCAGAGGCCCAATAGGAAAGTATGTGAAATCCAAAAAGGAACAGAAAAGTGACACATGCCTGATAATCACTGGAAATTTTTAAAATGTTAAGAGGAATTTCAGATTCCTACATTTATCACAGCCACTGCAGTGGGCATCGAAAGTTGCTACGCAATGTCAATAGCACATGTCCCTGGCCTGTAGTAACCTCTGGCCAGCACAGCTCCGTTGTCATGGAAATTCACTCACACCTTTGCTGCATGCAGACACTTTGGGTCAGAGTCTGTCTAATTGGAATAGAATGGAATACTTTGCCTTGAACACTCGAAATTTCGTGAACCGTAAATGGTAGAGACGTAATTCTTTCTGCGTTTATTTCGTAATGTATAGGGGAACAAGACAAGCTATCGGTTTTTGCTGGAAATATTTTAATAAAGGCGCAAAAAATTATGATATAAAGGGGAGTTTTAATGAAAATGCAAAAATCCTCTAAAAAGGTCCCAAACAAATCGCTGTAGCTGAAAAAGTATGAGAGATATCAAAATAATTATTTCACCGTGAGTATCAGCAGGCTTTTGAGGACTATGGTGCTTATTTTTATGTTAAAAAAGTGGATGATATGGAAGTATGCAGGTCCAAAGCGTTTTTAGGATTTTGCACATTCGCTACTCCCGAACAAATTGTTCCTGCTGCACAACCGTAACAGTTATCCACAAAATTATTTTTTTGTGAGTGCCAGAAGGGTCGGGACATTCATGTGAGAAAGTATCATGCCTGTACATGAAACGGTTTAGAATTAATGATAATACGAAAACATGTGTTGTTTGGGATTTTTCAGATGTCATTTTTTACAACGGCTCCATAGTAAATGAATGAGGAGGGTTTTGAGTTTGTTGCAGTCTGAGGGGATTTGTGAAAAATCTATAAATCCTACTCCAATGAGGGTTACATTTCCAGACAAAAATACCTACGTTTTGATGTATAATCAGTCTACGTAGATTGAAAATTGAGCGAGCAGGCTGAAGTTATTCGGAGTTGTGAAATCTTTGAAAACGCCAGAGTGGGCCACTTTGGCAGTTGAAAAATTCCGTCATTGACTTTCATTATAAACGATGATTCCGCTGATTTTTGGACATGAGCTTTGAGGAGTAACTGTAAGAAAACCATAAAAGATATCCACACCCCGTTTTCACTTCTGAGTAGTTCAAATATATATCTACAAACTGGAAGTTAAATGGTTTTCGTAGGTGAAAGCATGATGATACAGTACAGCGTTGAAAAGGGTCATTTCAAGGCTTTTTTTGAGGCTTCTCTGTACCTGACGGCATTCATTTCCTATGGAAGAGGTTTTTTGCTAATTGCGTTGCCATGGTAACTCGAAACCCCAATAAAAGTAATAGCACAACATTCCTGACCAAGCCGGACGTTTTGATACCTATATTGTTGGGGTGCACGCTATGGTTTGGTTTCCGAAAACGTTTTGAGGTGAATAGTAATAGGCGCCTCCATGCTATGGCAGGCGCCTAATAAACACGTCATTTCTCTCCCGGAAATGACGTCAGCTTTGTTGTGTCACGTACTGAACTGAAGCCTTTTTCTGACTTTTAGATTAAATATGGTAATTGTACTTATGGTTTCATGAGTCTTTTTACTCCTACAGAAGTCTACAGTAGAAACACCACATTATTCAGTAAAATAACCTAGGGTGACTGCAGTATGGTCAACAAACAGTAACAAATGTGTAGTTTGCTCTGATCTGACTCAGTGTTGAAAGGATAGCCTACAGTTTTAGTCTGTTCTTAAAAAGTGTAACATATGCATCACCTTTAATAATGCACACATAATCTTTCAGCAACATTATGAAAACAGCTGTATAATCACGCACACTTCACACAGGAAGTCTATAGAGCCCTATAGAGATGAGAAAATAGGAAAAGAGTAAACCTCTCTCTCTCTTGTTTGATTCTAACAAACAATTAGTTTTCTCTTTAATGTCTGGTTGTTAGACTACATAGAAGACTGTTAACTTTCTCTCTGTGGGGCTTTCTGGCTGTTTGTTTCCCTGGCTGTCGACTGGCAAGAATTGTTTGTATACTACCTGCCAATTTTTTCTCCGTGCCTTTCTGCCTACCTGCCATCTGTGTGATTTTCTTATTCCTACGGAAGGAAGAGAAGAAATAAAAGGAATAAACATATCTCTCTTCACAAGGGCTGTAACTTAGCTTTTATTTCTGGTATTGTTTATTAAGGCTGTTGCTCATCTCTTTATGTGTTGTCCAAATCAGTGTAATGCATTATAGAACAACTCGTCCAAGGAAAAATGTCATTATTTTCTTTTGATCAATTTCTCAAGTATGATTCTCTTTGAAGGGATGCCCAGTATAGTATCTACCAATTCTTTTAAATACTTGGTTTGTTCTAGGTTGCCTCTTGCACCTCTGCAAGTCCCATTGTTCTCAAACGGCTTTTTTTTGCTTTTGTAAAATTTCTCCTGAATTCATAATTTTAACAGAATTCCCCGAATGTGGAGGACCAACTCTGTCATAATAAAAAATAAATATAGAGATAAACACTGAAAAAAATACATGTTCAATTAATAAATAAGCATAAAATAAATGTAAAATACTTCAAATAAATAAATGTAAGCAGTAATTAAATTATACCATCAGATGTGTATATATATATATATATATATATATATATATATATATATATATATATATATATATATATATATATATATATATATATATATATATATATATAAGTAGAATGGGAGGCAGATCCTTTAGTTATCAGGCTCCTCTCCTGTGGAACCAACTCCCAGTTTTGGTCCATGAGGCAGACACCCTGTCTACTTTTAAGACTGTTGTGCAATTATACACTGTTTAAAGTTAGTTAATGCTTTTTAAATAACTCTCTGTCTGTTAAGTATTGTCTGGTGATAATCAGCTGTTAAGCTGATATTAAGACAATGGTTGAAAGGGATGAATTCGAGCACTAGCGATCTATTAACAGCAAACATAGAATAAGGGATTGACAACTTATTTTCAAGTTCAAGAATTTAATAACAGAAATAAAATGAACATCCAGAGAACATCACTATATAATGCTGTTTATCTGAATAACACTATATTTTGATTAAAAAACCCTTTCTACTAGGCTAGTGAAACTCAACTAAACCACTAAGCAAAATTAAGATAAAAAGGAACTAAGCTAAGGAACTATTTACATGCACAGGTAAACCAAAGACAAAACAAACGTGGTTGAACATGATCAGAATAATTCAGTGAATCCTGTTCACTGCAGATCTGATTCAAAAAGCATGAAATAGAGTTAAATTAGCTTAATTAATTTAGGTAAACATTTGACATGTGTTTCAATTCATTCACAATACGTATCCTGAGTTAAACAAAATGTTATTGGATGAAAAAATATTTTGTTTAAGTTAAAGAACCAAAGTTCAACTTAAAGAATGTAAATTGAGGTTAAATTAGTTTGACTAATTTAGAACAACATTTGACATGTGTTTCAACCCATTCACAAGGCAAATCCTGAGTTACACAAATTATTATTTGAGGAAATAACATTTTGAAGAATGATTTGCTCAGTAAAATGATTACCTTAGCAGTGCTTAAATTTATCAATGCAATGATACCTCCGGAAGCTCGGGGGCGCTGTGGCGATCAGTCGCTAAAATTGGTTACTTTAAAGTTACCAAAATGCCCTAAAATCGACATTAATATTCAATATTAATTTGGAAATAAGGCTCATAGCACTTGTGAATGATGGCAGACGAAACAATCAAGCTTTATGCTTTAAAACAAGCTCCTTTTTAATGTCTGGACCCGGATGTTAACAGAAGCTAATAGCATTTTGGCTGGCGGCACTAACAAATAAAAGCTTCGGTTTTATTTTAGTCATAATGAGTGTGCCAGATAACGTAAACATTAATGTCCCATCAATGTATGAAACCCTTGTGGAGATAACCTTTGTTATTGTTAAGATATCAACTTCAGCTGAAGAACACATTTGAAGCTTTTCAAAAACTCTTTTTGGAACTTGATGGGGAGAAACTACTGAAGAAGGTCCACAGCCTCAAAAACAAGCTCATGCAATAGACATACATTTCCTTCTTGTTCCAAGAGGATCTTTTGTCTGGACAGAGAGTTTTAATGGAGTATAGTTTTATATTTTTGTTCTCTTCCGTCCTCTGCTCCGCACACAGACACAGAAATATATGTACAGATGGATACATAGGTATGTTGCAGCCTCTCTCAGCCCACTCCATTGTTCTCTGATTTCTCCACATTGACAGAAATGGAAAAGCAATAGAAACTGGCCAGTCTGGTCAATACCTCTGAGTGAATCCTAAAGAATTTTGAACTCACCCTCTTTCCCTCCCCATTTGTTTTTTTCTTTTATTCTCATCCTGTCTCTGAGAGTGAGAGCAAGCGCAGAAACTAATGTTGATTTTCTGATCTGTCTTTATCCAGATGTTTGATACTGTACACACACAGAAACAATCGTAGAGTTTGTGTGTGGATTTTGTGGCTTTTAAAATAGAGTAAGGGGCCTCTGAAAGTGTTGTTTGCATTGACCAATTATCCAGAAAGAACATTTGAAGCCATTAGCTTAGTGCGTTATAAAACTGGTTTATTCATTGAAATGTTGTGTGATGCTGTGTACTGCACTTACTTCATTTTTTGATAATTTAGTGTATTATTGCTGCATATAAACAGGGCAGTTCAGTTATTTGTTGTGTATTCATACACCTGCAGATCTGCAGATTTGCTCAGTCACTGTTGTGTGAGGCTGAAGAAACACAAGTAAGAGATTACAGGAAAATCTTCATGTAATTGGACACCTTCATGTAATAACACAGGTTCATTATTTGAAATATTGTGTGACACTGTTGTGCTGCAGTTTATTCTGTGTTTTTGATGACTTTATGCATTAAAAACAATGAGAAGGTGTATGATCTGAATGTCTTTTTTGGGGTACATCTTACCTTCTCTGAATAAGTAATGGTTATTAACTGATTTTAATTAACTTTTATTTGTAATTGTCAGGTATTACCTGCTAGCAAACAAGACATAGTTTTACCTAACTTAAATGAGTAAGTAGCTGTTGAATATATACATAAATATGAGGTAAATTTTAAACAATTTCTTTAAGTATTTCATATATTTTTTGTTCAGTTATTTTATACTCAATATATGGAATTGAATCTACGCCAAAAGAGTCAATGCAAATTGTTACCTCACATTTATTGGGTAAATTCTATAGGTTACTTTTTTCAGTGTGGGTCAAGTGGAACGAACTGCTTAACCCAGAACTGCCTGCCACACTTAGATAGCACCGGACACAAGGAAATGACTCATATCTGTCAAATAGCGTCCCGGAGGTGACATAGTTTATCTACTGATGTCACAGTTTGGATGTGTACGGCCCTCTATGGGTGTGAACCTAAACTGCTTTATAATGTTTGTGTGACAAGCAATCGGGGCTTCTTGCCGATCAAGAGCCTATCAGCGCTGATGTGTCTGTAGCCATTTCTCTGTCTTTAGTAGATAAAATATCTCCTCTTGTAGCATGCTGTCATCAAATCAGAACCTTTTAGGTGTCCATCGCTCTAGGACTTGAGGTAAGCTCATTCCAAGCTGTGGAACCCACACTGAGGAATGCATTGCTCCTATTTCTAGAGAGTTTGCGCTCTATGAATACTTTCCAAAAAAAACAAACAGCTAACAACATTTTTATTTTAAAATAACAAAGTTTTTCTTAGATTTGCATTTTTATAATTGACATTTATGACTGAATTGAGTTCTGTTTTGTCTATTGGACATTGTTGTTAATTTTGTTGGGTTACTCGAGCTATTTAAAGAAATTTACTTAACTTGAGATTAAATCAGTTTATCATTCATACATTTGTTATAGTTTGGATTGGGTAGAGTGAGCAGGTGTGGAATCATCCAATAACACCTAAGACAACAAGGTATTTAACAGGGAGAACCAGAGAGAGATAATTTGACAGTTTTTAGTTGCAACAAATTTATCTTTTCACCTGTCATTTTCCAATGTTTTATCCATTTCGCCACTATTATCTAGCCCAAAAAACCCTCATAACTTCATATTAAGACCTGTCCATTCTGATATGATCTGTTTCATAATGTAATATCTAAGATGTCATGATTAAGCACATCTGCTCAACAAAATATCATACATCTCTCTGGGAGGATCACAAGGGCCATCAAACAGGAAACATTGCATAATGGTCAACACGTTACAGAGAGCGAAAACAATAATCATTTAGAGGGGAAAGGTCGGCTTTGGCTAAACAATTCAAAATCTCAGGGGAGGATTTAAATGATCACAGAAAAATATGACATTTTTCAGTGAAATTCACAGATGGTATGAATGTGTCGGTGTGAATGAGAAAATCTCCTTTAATTAATGAGCCTGTCGATGTGCAGTGAAGCCCTTCAGTGCTGCTTTGAAGGAATGTTGCCTCTGCTTCTCAGCAGCTACAGCAAGTCATAAAATGCCATCTTAATTATGAATGAATGCACACTCAACAGAAAATTACTTTATAGTCACACACACGCATGCACACACACACACACACACACACACACACACACACACACACACACACACACACACACAGTCACTGAATATGAACATGGAAGAAACTGCATAACAGTAATGGCTGTCTGTTGCCAAGACAAGATGTGCACAACACACAAAGTCTCCTGAAGCTTAAAATCAGTCCTGTTATGAGATGTGTGCTGGATGTATTTGGCATACAGAATTAATTTGTGGGTAACCATTTGTGGCAGTTATGCTTTTTCAACTGTCTGAATCTCATATTAGTGGTGTAGTTTGTAGCTCTAGTATAAGCTGTTAAATCCTTCCCAATATTAGGGTTTCAGCTATGCATCACTGAATATGCAGCTACTCTTATACATGAATAAAATAAGTTTGGCTTTCACCATCTCTCCCTGTAATTACTTCTGTGCATTAACATGGAGTGAAGATAGTGGGCTAAATCTCAAAATCAATGGGGTATGATGCTCCTGGCTAGCTGTGTGATTTTCAGGGTCCTGGTAACCTAGTTTTCTTTCTTCATATTGCGCTCTAGAACCAATCAATCCTTTCAGTAATTAATTTTCTGTGCTTGCACTGTCAAGGTTATTAAGTAGGTATTAAATAAGTCTACACTGTGACAGATATTGTTTGGCCAGAGATTCCTGAATCCCATGTCTGTTCTGTATATTTCCTGCCATGATCGGTTGGACTTACCGTTAAGCTTTTTCTGAGTTCTGTGGGGTGTTTTCTTCTAAATTTCTGGTATTTAGTTATCCATCCATTGAGGTGTCTCCCTGTGCTTATTTTTCATTATTTTCTGTTTTCCTCTAATCAATTCCCTATCAGTACATCATTCTATGCACCCCACTTGCTTCAAATTCAATTAATCCGTCTTAGCTTTTTCTCAACGTACTAGTCATTCCTTCCCTGCATATTCAGCACTGAAAAAAATTAGGAGCCCCATTAAATGTTTAATTCTTTTAAAATAATTTTTTTCATTTCACTTTTCATTTTTTTAAATATATTTTAGGAAAGAATGGATTTAATCCCACTGTTTATTGTGAAATTATGATGAGGTTTCTGAAAACCTCAGAAAGTTCTTTGGTTCTGAATTTTAAGCAGGACAAACCTTCTTCAAAGTAATGAGTAATAATGTTCTCATCGGGTGCACCTGATATGATAAGCCTATGTGTAATGTAGGGATGCCCTAATTTATTCCACACCTGAAACAGCATATTTTGTTAAATTATACAGCAAATTATAAAGGTCCTTCATATGTGTTAAATATCGTGTCATGACAATTTGATCAGTAAATTAGATTAGTAAATTCTTGATTTTCGGCAGGGTTCCTGTCATGGTATTTCAGGCATACTATATTGAAAAGGCTGGTTTCTTACATGTGCTAGGGCAGTTTTGTTTTACAACATGGTATCCTAATTGTATGATTGACCTTATTAAATCTAGATTTGATTCATCCTCAAAGTAGGTAGCCCACATAGATGTAATGGTAACCGGTGTTTGTATGACCTTCATCCAGTTGGATTATTTCTCACTTAGTGTATGTGTGTGTGTGTGTGTTTTTGTGTGTGTGTGTGTGTGTGTAACAAATTTTGTGTTTGTGTTGAGTGGGTGTAAGCGAGTGAGTTTTTACCTGGAGGTGCACAGTGGTAATTGTGCCGAGAATGTTACAAAGCCGCAACCCACATCACCCAAGAGCAACAAAGTACAGGCGGACCCAGCTACGGAAGGTTGCAGCAGTCCAAGGCAAATAGACACAAAGATAGGTTGTCAGCAAGGCACAAGAGTGGAATGATGTGGAATCTTCTGTTTGTTCATTTTAAAACTCAAGAAGCCGCACTTTCATTTTGAAATGGATCTAAAACAGATTTATTAAAACAAATAAAAAATGCTAATCCAGTAATTCAAGCCAGCTGAGACAACAGCAGAGATGTCATCTCAAAAAACTCCCTAATTTAAAGAAATTCTGTAGCAGTTGTTTGAACCAATGCTTGAGCATCATTGAGCTGTCAAATACATCATCCAGATTTTTGTCATTCAAATAAACAGTAGAGCCTACATTGATTATTAAAACTTGGGTTTTTGTCAAACTTACAAATTATTTTAATTTTTAGTCATTCTACAATTAATAAAGGGTAATTTTGCCTTCATCGCCTTTTAGTTCTGGACTTAAGATTGAACCCAAGAATTCCATGATGTTTAGGTGCCAAAGATAACATTGGAATTCACATTTTTTGGAGTTTTGGGAAAAGGGTTATACTTATCACAAATTTTGATTTAGGGTATTTATTTTAATTTAGAATAATTCCGGCTAGACTTACATGTTGTACAAGTATTAGATGATTTAACTGATCTCAGTTTTTGCAGATAGTAAAATAGTCCATTTTAACTCACAGCTGAATCAGGAGCAGATTCAGTATTGTTATTTTTTTATTTTTTAACAAAGCCAGGTAATAAAGTTACATCTAGGCAAATGTTTGTATGTTTCTAACATCATAATAAAACACAGGAAAAATGTACAAAATCGAGTTGGGAAGAGTATGGAATATTTAAATGGAAATTGGATTTTTTTTTTCCTACTGTTAAAATATACCTCTTTGCTTTTGTGTTTTGTATTTTATAGCCACTTACTCTTTCTGTCATAAACCAGTCTCTCTCATTTTCTGCAAAATTTCCCCAGTGACACACAAAAAATGCAGTTTAGAGCCCTGTATTGACAGCCAGTCCCTTCAGTGATTATCACATTTGCACAGTGATTTACTTAAATCAATATAGTTAGAAATTATTGATGCTGTACTCCTAAATAGGAAAACTTTATGGTAAAACCCTCAGATCATCAGTAAGAGTATATTTGTTCAGGAAAAAAGTGAAAAATTTGAAGCTTGAATGCGAAACCCGTCATCTGGCAATAGCAGCACATGGACCTACTTACCCCTCAAAACCAAACGTCTCACCTGCTGTAGACTTATGTTTAAAAAAATGGGGCAATCTGCTGCACCCTCTGTTTCTGCCAATTTGAAAGCGTAACATCCTGTCCTGCCATTGTTCTTCCTCATTGACCAATATTTTCCTTGCAGAATATCATCTTTTCTCTGCTCCCTGTTTGTGATGAATATAAACTGAGAGGTGGACAGTGATCTTAGGCAGAGTACACAACATGAACACAACAAACACATAGATCAACATGAGCTCAACAGCAGAGCAATCATAGAAAACATGATTGCGAGAAAATAGCAATTCCCTTTATGGGTTTTCTCTTTGAGTAAAACGTCCATCTGATAGATGAAGCACAACAAGGTCAGTAAAGGGCACACACAGTTCCAGAACTATGCAGCTGAAGAGAAACACAGCAGTAATGCCCTCAAGTACAGAGCATGTGGCATTTTTTGCACTTGGACAGAAGGGTGGCACAAATAATTGTCAGTGTGGACCATTGAATTTTCTGAAACTTTCTTGCAGTGTATTGTTTAAAAAGAATCTACGCAGACATTAAAAGTGAAATTGAAATAAGGTTGGAAATTACAAAACTGGGGTTAAATTTTCCCTCAACACTTCTGTTAAACTTTGAATTTTTCTGCATTGTGAAGAATTTCTTTTTTTTTTAATTCCACGGTTTTCCTACTTTTTTAAATAAAAAAGACTGGGTTTCATTTGCATCAAGCCCCAATGAATCAATACTGTAATGATACGTATTAGACCTTAATGCAAAGTGCTGATGCACACTTACTGTTCCTTTAAGTTTGGTTGTTTTGGGGCTATGCCGGAAAAAAACGGTGGCTTCTGGGGGAAGGAGGGGTGGTTTGGAGGACTGCCGAGAGCAGCGGGGTACTCTGTGATAGCTCTCCTGTTATGTTTGTCCTAAAATAAACAGTGCTGGCAGCAATACCTCGGCCTGGTGCTTGGATGTCATAACGGAACATTACAATACTGTGTAGAATCACCTTTAACTGCAGGTCATGTGAGGTATGTTTCAACCAGTTTTATACTATAGTGTTGCCTCCATTTGTAGAACAAGGTAAATACATGCTGAATAAACTGAATGGTAAGCTAAAAAAAATAAATCACAAAGCTTACTCTTCCAACTCTAATGCACTACAGAGGCACATATGAGAACAAACTGCTTTTATACCCCACAGTGGCAGAGCTACTGAAATCAGTTTTTCTGAGTGATGTCTCTATATCTTTTGAGCCAATACCAATAGTGATTCATAATTTCTAGTTTCTATATTTTTATAAGAAATTTGGCTTCTTTAACTATCCAGTATCATCATCTCTCACAGTACTTAGCATGCAGTCAGTTTATAGTTGACCATGGGAAGATGCTCTCTTTATGACAGTTTAAAAATGTTAGATCAGTCTAATGTCAATTCTAAATTCAACAAACTGTCTTCTATACATCGCAACAAAAAAATAGATTAAGTTTACAGTGATAATCTTACAGCCTTTAAAGACCAACTATTCTCTCTTTATGCAAACCTGCTTCTAAGTTCATCCTCCTCATGTGCATGTGACAGAAACAGCTGGAGGTGAAGGTTTACATATAAACACACACTTGCACACTTTCTTGCTCTCATTTCTGTCTTTGTCAAAATTCTGTCTGACAGCATGAGAATTGCACCAGCAGCTCTCTGATGTTGCACACCCTATGTCCCATCTAAATGAGCCAAGAGGGAGTAAAATATCTCAGCCAACTGTCATCCTGTGAAAAACAACATTAACACACCTTCGAGCCAGTGCGTTAGCACTTCTCCATAGGAGTCTCTCCAGTATGGGTGTCTTTTTTTTCCTTCTAAAATTAGCTTTTTAGCTTTTTTATGTCATTGATGTTACTTTCTATAATGTAAATACATAATCACAATGTTGCTTAAGGTACACAGCGTGTATATCTATAAAGATTAGAACTGGAGAACCCAATATTCAGCCAGACACAGAGTATGTTTTAAAAGGTTTATTGAAGAGGTGAATTATGGAAAGATAGTTGGCTCGGCGGGCAGAAGCAGGCTGAACCAGACTGACCAGTGATGAAGGCAGGAGCTGACCAGAAGAGGTGATGGGCAGAGAGTAGAAGAGGCCAGCTGGCTGAGCACACAGGAACTGGTAGTGATACGGCGGCAGTGCAGGCAGTGAGTGGATGAAAGAGGCAGGTATATGTGGGCAGGTGAACAGGTGAGCAGAGTTGACTCTAATTAGAGCAGCAGGTGGAGCTGATAAGGTGCAGAGTGGTGGTTGGTAGGCTGCTGAGCTGATTGGATGATGATTGATGGCTGAGAAGTGGACAGAGCTGATTTAATGGTGACTGGCGGCTGTTGGCTGAGGGGAGTGGAACCAAATTAGTCCGGAAGAGTCCAAACAAAAATAAACAAAAACCTAAATCATGATAAAAATCACGGTTCAGCTCTGCATTATCCAGACATAGAACATTTATTAGTACCCTTACCACTCACTTAAATAATGCTTAATTTTATCCAATGTGAATATAAATATTTAAGTACATATAAGTATGTTTTTTACACATTTTCTGAAAACCTTCAAGAAACCTGACCTGGACTGTATTTCCCATCTTCATGTCTGTATGTCTTTCTGTAGCTATGCGCGAACATAACATTTTTTTCTACATCTCTAACCCTTCGTATATTTCTGTTTAACTGCTATAAACATACCAACTATTCTTCATGATCGTTTACAATACTGCAAGCAGCCATTTTGGATGTGTAATATCAACTGTTTCTTCCCTTGTTCACTGTTTTTCCACTGGTTATCTTGAGTACTGCCCCTGTGTTTTTGTGCAGTACTGCACCTATGTTCATGTCAAATATAAACGTCTGCAGTACTTCTATGGGCACATGCACAGTCCACACAGACCTGCACAACATCCCAACACATGAGTATAACTCAGCCTTCATCACATCCTTCAGATGTCTGGTAATGAGTCATTTATTTGATTAAAATGTTTTGGACCAGGAATGTGTCTAAAAGCTGTAAAAAAAAAAAAAAAAAAAAAAAAAGTGGTTCTCAAGGACTGGAGTTTCAGGCCCACAAATGTTCACTTTATGGCACATAATCCAGTCAATCTCCCACTCCAACCATTGCGATAAAGACACAAAGTTACTCTTGAGGCTTGAGGCTGAGAAAGACCTTTGGCACAAGAGAGAGTAATCCTTGTTTTTTTTCTGGTAGAGAACCATGGCCTCAGACTTGGAGGATATGACTCTCAACCCAACTCATTCACACGCAGCTGTCAGCAATTCCAGTGCACACTGACATGGAGATGCCAACGAACCAGACCATGTGCAGAAAGAAAAGATGAGACCCTGAGGTTTCAAAACCAGGCACCCTCCTATCTAGGAAAACATTTGCGATCTTGTATATTAACACCAATAACACGAATGTTGACAAGTGACAGTCCTGATATGAATTCAGCCGTCACTAAGAACAAGCTTGACTTTGTGACAGGAATGCAGCTTTGGTCATACAATGACTGATGGCACCTAAAAACTCCTCAGCATACTCCCATCCGCTATAATGGAACTAAAGCTATTATGTTCTGTGTGGTTTTAAATATTGTTTCAATTCAGAAAGACATCCTCTCCTCCCGTAACTCAAAGGGCACCTCAAAACCTAAATAAAGTCCCTCCCCCAAATTCCCCATACAGGTTCTCTTTTGATTAATTTGCATGTCTCTACACACCCTTGGATTAGTATCCGTGTAGTACTACATTTAATCATTAGGTACTAGTGACACTATTCTAAAGTCACTAGTACCTTTTCGTTCTGTATGCACTCTGTGTATACAAAATGACAATAAAGAAAGTCTAAGTCTAAGTCTAATGACTTATTATTAGTGTAGTGGTTTGTTAATTTGATTTAACAGTTTTTTTCTTGTTTATCATCTGCTTGTGTTTGAATTACCACTATCATAATGATATTAAATGTTTTAGTGTGATAAGCTCTTAGTAAAGGCCTGGGTATAACAGTGCTAAACTCACATTGATCAAAGTATAAGACACATATACATCTTTGACAGCCAATACAGACAAAGCCTTTTGCACTGAGGGCTAGAGACAGTTTTGTATTGCAAGACTTTCCAGTGCAAGCCAAGACTCCTTTACATCTGTTCACTGGCTCACATACAGTCATGCACACTTTGAAGGGTGATTACAGTCAGTGACAAGATGCAAGCAAAGCCCCTTTTTCTTCCTTCATTTCTCTCTTCTTCCCTTTGCTTCCATTTGCCCGACACTATCACCCTGAGGTGCTGAGGGTCGGTGACAGGGGCCCCCAAGCGCCAAAAGCCTGTCCGACACTGACAACTGACTGTTGACAGCATGTCCCCAGGGCACAGCCACACTCAAATACACGCATAACACCGGTATCATTTCTTTTTTCACTTCACTGAAAGTGCTCCATTGTCTTTCTTTCCCTTAACTTTTCTTACTTTGTCTTTCGCTGTCTTTACTTCTGTGCTTTTTTCAGTCTTAAACTGATTACCCAGAAAGGATTTCTAGAGGCTGCCATTCCAGGCTTCCAGTTGGCCTAAAGTTCTTTTTCAAAGCCAGGAGCAGGGAGTTTGAACCGAGGAGCTGAATTGTTCTGACTGCTGCTGAGGCCCCAGAGGTTCAATAAGACACAAGTTACTGGCTTAGGTTATTGATGTGTTGATGTTCTGCCTGAGGTTGTGAAAGGTCTGATGAGTAAATATATGAGTTCCTGAAGAATATTAACAGTCCGAAAGGCCTACTTAAATAATATAGGATAGATCAACAATTGACCTATCCTATATTACTATTGAAAGAAAACATCAGCTTCTTTTCACAACGACTATATTATACTGATTTTATTTTAAGGCTTTCTTGCCTCCAAAAAACAAGTTGGAAGTTTTGTTAAGATAACTCAAAATGCTGTGTTTTCTGAAGTTTGCTTGAATTTTTCCCTTAGTCAAACAAAGTTTTCATTCCTGAACCTAACCTAAATCTAAACTCTTGAGAATGAATTGGAAACAATTTACACTTCAAAACCTACACTACATGCAATCTCTATAACATAAAAAATGTGTTGCTAATGTTTATCACTTATTTTCCAATATCCCTTCTTATGATGTTTCTGGTTGCAGGACAAACTTACAGTTCTTAGATCGAGATTTAGTTGATGTTCTTGAAAATATTTACAAATAACATCCAATAACCTCTAAGTTGCTGAATAAAATAAAAGAGCTAAAAAAAAAACTTCAACTGAAATGTAAAACCATAAATTAGGATGAAGACCTGTTTTCATTTGTGGAAAAAATTCCATGGTATGTGAAAAACCTCTAAACATGAATGAGTAGAACATGCAAACTTCACTCACAAAAACATCAACCAAGAGATTAAAGCCAAAACTGTCCTGGAAGGTTACATTGGTGAAATCCCATAGGGTCACCCCAATCCTTACCTTTACTCCTTGGTATTGATTCAGATAGTGGTTAAATATACAACTTTGAAAGTACACATTCTTTCAAAAAGCCGAATACTCAGTAGGTGATTTTTTTTTACGTAAAGGTATGTGACTTAAAAAGCCTAACTTTTGTGAAAACAAACAAGAAAAAATACAGTCAGGAATCCTTTAGCCGACATCAGTAAACATTTTTGAAAGATTGTTGTGGGATAACTATGACAATCCCAAATACAATTAAAGCTGCTAGCAGCACTGGCGGCCCTAGCAGCTCACCGCCGCTCAGCCTATGTCGCCACCGCGGAAGCGTCGCTTGACAACCTCCATGCCAATTGCGGGATCGGCGCTCAATTCCACCTATCACCACCATTGCAATAGTCATAACTAGTGATGGGTAAATGAGGCGTCATGAAGCATTTCAACACAACTGTATTGATACTATTTTGTGTAACATTAAGAGTATTGGTGGGCACAGTAGGGGTTATACGAAAATAGATAATTATGGGCCTAACTTTTTGTTCCTCGCATAATCATTCAAACTAAATTTAGAAATTGTTGTACAGACTTCTCTACAATAGCAAGAGTTATGGCTCCACAAAAAAAAAAAAGAAAAAAAAAACATTGTATAAAAGCGGTGCTGTTTTTGTCTTATTGCTCTTGTTGTTATGATGTGATCAGCTCCTGTTGTTGGCTCCCATTGCTCAAAAACAGAGATGCCAGTACCCACATTTTTTTCTGTAAACAGTGTGCCGCTGTGTGACAAATCCCTTTAATTACCAAATCCTTCTGCACTCCCTCCCTGAGAAGCTAAAAGTGAGCAAACAGACATTAGCATGTGACAAACATCGTAATAATTCTGTATTGCACCAAGAACCTGTGGAATCCGTTGAATGTTTTTAAAAATGCTGTATAACAGACTATGGAAATGGGCTGGTGGTTAATTTGATTTTCAGCAGGAGACTGTTGTTAAACTTAGTTAAATTTTAAGTTATTTATAGTTGTGGCATATACAGGTTTAAAGGATTTTTTTTAACAATATGGTTCTTCTGACCGTTAGAACAATATTTCAGTTGTGGAAATATGTATGTTGTAAGCGTAATTGTAAGCTGTGCTCTTATCCCACCATTTCCAAGTATGCCTGGATTTTGTTTTTCTGTTTTGTTTGGGTTGTTTTTTTTTTTGAGGCTATAAACCCATGCTCCTAAACTAACCCACATTTGTATTATCAACAAATCAATCTGAACAAAGTCTGACCAAGTCTCAGGGCTCATATGACATTTTTTCAAGGTTATATATATATATCTATAAAAACCTCCATGGCAGAGTGAATCAAATAAAAGAATACTTGATCTTTACAAGAGTGCCTTCATTAGTGTAGCTTCTTTACAGGAAAATTTGTTTTTTTTTTAAACCTGAAGAAAATATAAAGCACATGACAAGGCTAAAAAATAGCCTTTTGCTTTCTAAAGCTTCTGAGGTCTCCTTGGAAAAATACACAGCAGGTAAAATAATCTTTAGGCACAGAACAGCTGCTGCATCCATTAAAGCACAGATAAAGCCAAAGCATAATCATTTCAAGTTTTATTTGTTTGGATGTATATAAAACATTCTAACAGTAAGCAACTTTCTGATTTATATGTATCTACTCTAAACCTTCTAAGTGTATTATGAATTATTAATATTTGCAACATTTAGATAAAGGTTGTCAAAATATAAGTTGTTGCTTCATAATATCTATGGAGAAGATAGATATTATACTGGCATGGATAATTGTAGAACAGCATTTCCTAGAAGTGCTGACCATAACTTAAATAATTACCATTAATAACCGAGGCTTTCCAAGGCTTTGCGTTAAAAAAATGCAAAGGCTTCTCCTTTATCAGTGATGCAAACTTTGAACAGGTTCTAAACTTCCTCTGTTTTTTTAATACAATGTGCATATTAAGGATATGTTTGATAAACTAAAATGTAATCCATTCATCATGTTAAAAAAAAACTAATAAGGCAATAGCTAAAGAGAGATTATTTAAGAATATATTTTTAAAGTTAGTTATTTTGATCAAACATATTTTCATTAAATTCCAGTCACCTTTTGTATTAGTTACTCATAGATGTTGTCACTGGGGTACCAATCAATTCACCCCTTCTTGCAGAATTTAATCTCAACAGTAAATTTCAACAAGTGTAGTGCAACGTGTCTGATAGAGGAGAGCTGCTGTAAGGGGAGATGGACAATGGCATTCACTTTCTTTTGCAGAAGAACGAATCTGTTTGAGAAAGACAAGTAAAAGATCTCCAGCATCTTACTGTGCACATTGAAGGATCTAGGTTCTCAGTAGAAAAGTAGGGTATTTTCTGCTGAAGTCTTATCCCATCTCCTGATCTTGGTAATGTTGATGAGCAGGTAATTCCTGCCAGAAAACTGGCACAAGGTGACACAATAGTTCCTGGTACTCCAACTCCTATCAATTCTTAATTGATCAAAGCACTGCTGAACCATTTAAATTAAAGATAAGTTATTGCAGAACCAATTTTGATTCTAGCTAACTGGGGATTTCTTTATGACTTGTGAGATAATTACAGATATGATCTAATTTCATAAATATAATTACTATAATTACAAGCACAGTAATCTTTCACATGCAGGTTAGGTGTGGTCAGACAGCTAGGTAGGAGCACTGGACAATAATTTAGCTCTTCTTACGAAATTAATCCCACTGCCATTTCACCTGAATGTGGCATTATTAGGAGTATCTGACCTGGTGTCAAGACAAAAGCTGTTTCCGCTGATCTGGTCTTCATTCCTGAATAGCTGCTCATATTTGATTTTTCCACATGACTGTTCAAATCTATTCCTGGATGTAGTTGAGATCTGATACCAATTCAAACTGACAGCAACAAGGGGAAAGACTTGTGCAGAGCAGAGCAATGACAAAACAGATCTGCTATCTCTGTGCCCACAACTCTTTCAGTCTCCACGAATGCCAGTCAAGTGCCCATTTATTATTTCTCGTGTTTCTTGCCTGGAAGATCGTGCTCATTCAAACTGCTAATATGAGAGCGTGCCTTTCTCGCCTGCTATTCTGATTCTAGCTTTAGCTTTTCTTTAAGATATTCTTTGCTGTGTCTGCATTTTATTTTTGTGGGGATGCCCTGATCTGATTCTAGGGATTGTCTTAGGGTCCTCAACAAGTATTTATGATAGAATATCTTAAGAAACTCAGTTCCAAAAGCCAGTTGTTGTTGTTGTACTTTCTTTGATATCTGTCAACTGCTCATCTAGCAAGCCATGCAGTTTTAAAAATCGACATATTCTCATATGTATGGCTTGATAAATTGTTTTACTTTCACCCTAAAATCTAATGCCACTTGTGAAGGAGAGACCGTACTGGCTGCCACAGCTCCTGGTCATCTATGTCATTTGACCTCTTCAACCAAACACTGTGGCTACCTTAGCAAATGTTTAACTACATTAAAAAGGGAGTTTTCAGACTGCTCCAGTGACTTAAAAAAATAACAAATAAACTAGCGACAAATCTAGCAACTTTTTCCCGGATTGTTGCCGACTGATGTGAAATCAAATATCATTTTGACTAATAGCCTCTTCCCTCATTTGAAAGCACTCACAGCTGGCCGTCCTTTCTCAGCTATACCCAATATCATCAGAGGAGCTCCCTTGGGGTTGGGGCCACTAAAGAACAACACACATGAGCAAATTCTGAATTTACACCACCCTTACAGTCAGCGTGGTATAAACATCTAAAATAGTAATCCTACAGTTTTGACTTGTCATGTTTTAATGTGACATGTTTTAGGTTCCTAAGTGGAACATGATGTTATAAACTAAACCAGACAGAAGAAAAGTAAATCAAACTAAAATTAATTAATTAATTGGTAAATGGATATTAAGAAACCCCTATAAAAGAGGAGGGTTGGAATTGTGAAACAAACAAATAAATAAATAAAATATGCAAAAAAGAAAGCTAAGTTGTAGTTCGAAACATGCCTATTTTTTACTTACTTGTTGTCACTTTCACAGTATAATTTATCTCTTCTACAGCTTCAATTAGCAGCTACTGCCTCACTGTGCAGTTCAGAGATGCTAGCTAAAGAACATGTTTCCTTTCAAATTCTACGTTTATGGAGAAGTACACCTACTTTTCCCATACATGTTTTGCTAAGACCACACTGAAAATCGTTAATCCAAATTATCTGTCACATCAAAATACAGAGTAATATTGCTTATGTTAGCCTGGCGCTTTTGCAAACTTCTCTGGGCTTCATCAGAAGGAGCGAGGCATGAGATAAATGAAGACTGTAGCTGATCGTGCTGGGTCAGACTTATCTTTGGACATAAATGATAAAGCTATCTGGGTTTCAAGGGAAATGTTCTTAGAGTGTTATTAACAGCTTTCAATAAGTGAGTAAGTAGCATGAGGATGTAGCAGATAAACGCAGACCTGCAGAATCTCAAATTGGAACAAAAGGTTTCAGGGATAAGGGAGACTGTAGTCTGTAGTAGGATCTCTGACAAGTAATAAAAAAGACCCTCAGACAAGTATTTCCGAAAATCAGCATCCCAACAATAGCAAGATGTCATCAAACTCAACAAAACCTTTTTTCTACCTTTTTTCTTGATATTTTATAGCTGGTTGTTCAAACCACAGGTTGAAAACTGCAAGCAATTTAGGTCCCACGCTTGTGAGTGTTGAACCCTAAGTGCTTTCAGTCTGCCAGTGCAGTGCAGTACTGCAGACGTCTGAGCCAACAGAAGCAGTTAGCTGAGCTTTTATTTGAAAAAAGGGGATTTGTTCTCCTCATGTTAAGTATCTCGGAGAAAAGCAGCCAAAGTAAATCACTAATACCCCCTTCATCTTCCTCTCCTTCTTCCCTTTGGAAGACATACAGGGAACCAGCTCAGCAGGGTTCTGGCTTGCGTCTTTATATATTCTTTTAAATATGAAATCCTACCCACATTCCAACTCAGTGACAAATTTATCATTTTAGTTTATCACATCATCATAGTAGCTAACATGTTAAATATAAACATGTCACTTTCTGCACCAGCCTTTAAGTAGAAGCGTACATAAGTGACCAAAGAGTTTTACCTACTGAATAATGAAAGATGGAGGGGCTAATAAGCCAAGGTTCAGAATTCATAGGCATCATGGAAAATCTTGCAAATGATGTGTAGACTATAGTAAAAAAGAAAATATTGCAGTTTTTCTCTGCTCAAACAAACCTTCTTCTAAGGAGCCAATTATGCTTGAAAAACCTAAAATATACTAATGGAAAACGTGTGATTTTGGACTCATGATTTTATACAGAATACATTTTTGCTTTCACTGATATCTGCAATTCTTTGTAGATCTTTTATTTGTCTTGTGGGTCTGTGACTAGGAAACACCACAAAATTCTACAGTAAAGCCTGGTTCACAAAGCAGCTGATGTATGGTGTGTAAAGAGCGATCTGGTCTGCTCAGAAGGAAGTTGGCTGTGACATAACATGATTAGTTCAACAAACCCTACTACCAAGCAAGGTTGGTTCTTGGACAAAGTTGCGGTAATAACTTGACTCGGGGGAACAGCTACCTGGCTTTCTGAACCGAAAATCTAGGGTACACAGAAATTTACCCCAGAACTTTCTCTGGGTTCCCACTAACCCTGCTTTCTGAAATGAGACCCAGAAGTTCAGAGACCACAACTCTAAATGCATTAATCTTAATAACATAACTGAAGAAACACAACATAGCCTGACAGAAATATGTTACTAACCAAATTATTAACAAGTCATATCAAAAGAGAAATTACACATGCTAACATTACATAATCACTTCACAAACTGCTCTGCATGAAAATAACACAAGCTGGAGGTAAGCATTGTTTTAGAGACACAATGACAGAAAATTGAAGTCATAGACTTAACCATAACCAAATCTAACTTTTTCTGAAACAGCCAACTGCAGGAACTCTGGAGAAATAGAATCTCTGTAGCTGAGGGGAAAATATGGATAGGAGACTGCAATGGTAATATCATCATTTGAGAGTATGTGTAATCATTAGAGCTGAAAAGCAGTTGCAGATTTTTATTCTACTTAAAACATTTAACATTGATTTGATTAACGTTCTTGTAGTTTTAGATTTCGGTTCTGTACGAGCGATTTGCTGTTAGGTATGCTGTTTTCTGCAGTGGATGTGTGACTTATGTTCTCACCTCTCTCCAACAGGCTGCGACAGGCTGATGCCAGCCGCAGGTGCTTCCTATCTACGTCACTTAGGAGGAGCATTTAAGGGGGCTGGAGACGGATGGATGGCGTCAGAGAATTAGATCACCCAGAGTTGTACCTGACCAGATCCAAGCTCCAAGTCATTCCATGGTTCCTAGTTCTCCTTGGCTAATACTCCTTGTTCTCTGTCTCAGATACACCACACTGAAAACTGGCATCTAACCTGGCAACCTTGTCTAGCATTACAACCTGGTCTGTCTACCCTCCAACATTGAGATCTGTCAAGCCTCCAGCTACACTTCCACACAGACCACCTATTCCGACAGCAACCGGCCTCACCACCTCCTGCTTTCCACAAACTGGCTTCTCTGTGATGGTGCATTTATACCAAACATGATTCAGGCAAAATGTCTGCCTGAATCACATGGAATTGGTCACTGTGACTCTTTGCATTCATGAATGGTGACAACGGCCTTGCTTGCTTCACCGCGCATCGCCACTTCCCCACCTCATCAAATAGGAGGAGCTTCTATCTGCTTGCCAGTTTCAACACAACATGGCGGACAGAGATTTTAACCATCAAATCACAGCATTATATTTAACGTGGAAAGCCTAGCAATGGTGCCAGTGTCCCTGGGTCAACCAGATCCACTCCCTGTTTGGGAATCCAGGAACACGGTCACTTTCCACACTACTTCCATGTCCAGGATCTGAAACCGTTATCCCGCTTCAAGGACAAATCACCTCATTCGTGTTCAATGTGAATGCATCATCAGTCAGCTTCTGCCACACCTTCTTGCCTTCCTGCTTCTTGCTGGAGCTCATTCCTGTCCTCTCTGTTCCCCACAATCTGCGACCAGAGCCTACCCAGTCAGGCAGGCTCCAGTCCCACTGTTTAATCATTATCCTGTCGTCTCTGTGAAAGTGTAAATATGACATTTGTTACCAATCCAGTTTCTTCACAACTGTTAAGAGTTATGCAATTACAGAGGCTGGAACTGCAGAAACCAGTTAACAGGGACACAGCAGATAAACCACAGATGCTGAGGACTTCATAGATGTGGCATGCAAAACAAATGGACTGTCTTGTTCTATATTAGCTATCTATATAAACTGATGTAACAGAGTTTGGCACTCTGTATTTCCTGTTCTTACATGACCCGAATGGATGGAAGTATGAGAGTCCTGTACTGATGCTGTTAACAGCCCTCTTCCTTGTAATGTATAGTTTCTGTTTCCAGTCTTTTTATTTTTAATGAAAAAAATAATTTTCACGTTTTTTCAGGTAAAGAACCTGGGTGAACGGCAACTACATACGGTTAATTCCTAACACAACATAAGCTTTTTGTTTGTCCCCTTGAGTAGCCTACAAAAGTTAACAGCAGACCACAGAAATAGTAAAAGGATACTTTTCATACCTTGATTGCATTTTCTCAATGTAACTTCTTGAATGGAGTTCAAAGCTGCATGGTAAGGATTGGAAAAAAAACGTTTAGTGTTCAAATCTATACTTTTAAATATGGCACAGTCACAATTACTGATTCAGAAACCAGATGTGCAGTTCCTACACACAAACAAATCATATGCCTATTCTTAGAGGGAACAATGTTTTGCGTCAATAAATTGCAGTAAACAAGCTCAGTGGCAAGCTCCAGCAGCTAGTTTTAATTTGAGTCCTTCCCACCTTTCTGCTGATTCATGCTTTTATCATAAGTTTGCTCTGAAGTAAACTGGCAATCAAACTGTCCCCAAAACAGCTTTCCAAATTGCAGTTAGCTGTCAGTTCTCTTGTCATATCTGCATATTTTTCGTGATTTAGAATTTCTCATCTGTCTGAGTCTCAAGGTACTTGTTATTTCCCCGAGAAATCTTTTAAAGCCTTGGTGAGCAATTTAAATGTGAAAAAAATTGCTATTTAAAAATCAGCATTCTCAAGGAATATATGCAGGACTGCATTTCCTTGCACATAACCAATCCCTTTCTCCTTAGTGCTGCTGTCATTTTAACTCTGTCTTGCTCTACTGATCACTAAGCTGCAGAGGTTTAAAAGCTTGGCTCAAGGGCAGGTCAATAGTAGTTATTGACTGCACTAGCTGTACGTTTACTCCACCCACTCACATTTTCCCTGGATGGCTCAGGAAATCCAATTTCCAAGACAGCCACAAGCATAAGAAAAGAGTGAAGTGTATATTTATGGATGCCTTAGTGTTGGATATTTTCTTTTGAAGGCTTGATATCCTTGATGAAGAAATGTAAAAAGAAGGTAAAAGCAAGTGAGAGGGTAATTTTATGTATGTGGTTATGCAGCATTTGGAAATTAAATCAGGCAAGACATAATAATGAATGTATTTACAGAAGGGACTAAAATTAGGATGGCTCCCTTGCCCAGAGTGGAAGAATGGAGTTGAGAGAGAAATGGTGATTTTGGTGTTGGAGTATGGATGAAGTGTTATGAACGTGAATCAGGCAAACCCAGTATTCAAACCAAAACAAGTGAGGTATAAGAAAACACAGGATTTAATGAACATACAGGGACAGGCAGGCTCAATGGTCAAAATGGCGGTCCAAAATCCGGTACACGAAAAGCAATACAAAACAGGCAGAAGTACAGACCAGGATAAGACAAACTCAGAATCTCTCAAGGCAGGTCCAGGTCGGAAAAACAGGTAAGCAGTCATACAGGGCAGGAAAATCGGGTTCAGGGATCAGGCTGGCTCAGATCTCAAAAAGGCAATCAGGGTAATATCTACTGGTCAGTCAAAAAGAGACCGCTGGACAAAACTCACCGAAGGCTTGTTAATGATCTGGCAGATTGCAGAGGTTTGTCGCAGGACTATATAGGGGAGTGAGCAGGTGAACAGGAGTGAAGACTAATTACAAGTGACAGATGGAGATCGACAGGTGAGCAGATCTGATTGGCTGATAACTGGTGATCGGGGAGGGGGGGGGTGACTGATAAACAGATTGATTGAGCTGGCAGATTGCCGGGAGGAGACAGAACTGAACTGGAAACATAAATAAAATGTAACCTATTCCATAAACCAAAACTAATACAGAACCTAAACCTAAGACTAAACAGAACACACAATCATAACAAAACCTGAATCCTGACATGAAGATGTCTCTATTGGGGACATCAGCAGGTGGGGTGGGGTGGGGGTTCTTGATAAGTGTGCAATCTGCAGCAGGCCAGCCACGCCCTCCACCAGGGCTAATCTGTTCAAGGCTCTATAAAGTTCACAGAAATACACTAAACACACCAGGATCATGGTAACGTACACATTTAGAATAAAGGAAATGAAATATGTCTCTGTGCATCTATGGCACAGGTACATATCTAAAGAAGAGTCAACTTATCGCTCCCTCACTGTCACGATTCTCTATTTGTCTTCTGTTTTCATTTGTGTATAGTTAAATATTCTGTTTTGTTCCTTCCTCAGTTTCCCGCCGTGGTCTTTCCCCCAGCTGTTTTGTATTCTGTTGATTATTACTCACCTAGTCCTCATGCAGTAGAATATTCCTCAGTTGTATTTTTTCTCAGTTTTCATCGTCAAACATTACTTATAACTATAGCTTTGTCTCGTCATCCTTTGGGTCCGTATCATTGTATGACATTCACAGCATTAATTATTTCTAAAATTTATAAAAATGGGATTGGTATTTCTGTTTGATGCTAATTATTTAGTCCCGTTTTGCTTTTTTCCTGAAAGAGATTGTGCCTGGACAGGACTATGGTGGCTTGGAAGCAGGAGGGGGACCTAGGAGAGCAGCGCTGAAGCAATTGGTAGAACTCTTGATGGAGCTCAGCAACACAAATCAAATCCACCTGGACACCCTTGTCTCTGAACTATAGAACCTGGACTCGAGGCTCCCTACCAACCTACCTACCTACCTAAAAACCTGTCAAAATTAATCTTATTTTGATTATTTTATTTTTGATGATAAGCTCCAAGTCTTGGAGGTTGGAAGGCCTTTGGCCATCACTTTTGAAGTAATCAATTTGACAAAAGTTAAACACATGCATTTGTTTTTCGAGATCTTGCTGAGACATTAGCCATTTAATCCTGGAAATGTTCTTCAGGTGATAGAAGGCCAACATTGTAATTGTATTTAGATTCCTTTGAAGGGCCAGGTCAGAGTCCATTATTACACCCCGAGTTTGGACCTGATCGGTGGATACTAGCTGAAGTAATTGAAGTTGTGTGCCAACTCTTGATTGCTCCTCCATTGGTCCATAAATGATTACTTCAGTTTTGTTTTTATTCAACTGTGGGAGATTTCGGCACATCTATGCATTGCTTTCTTCTATGCATTTATTCAGAGCTAGAATGGGTTCATAGTCACCTGGTGACATAGTGATGTAGAGCTGTGTGTCGTCTGCATAGTTATGGTAACTTATGTTGTTTTTTTAAGATATGAGCTAGAGGGAGCATGTAGATATTAAATAAGAGGGAACCCAAGATGGACCCTTGGGGAACCCATGTGTGATTTTTTTTCATCACTGATGTAAAGTTACTTACTAATACAAAAATGTTCCTGTCCTTTAGGTAGGATTTAAACCAGTCGAGTGCTGTACCAAGAAAGGTGGACCTAGTTTTCTAAGCATTCTAACGAATGGAGTGATCAACGGAGTATATGTAATGTGTTATGCCAGAAGCTGATTGAATATGATTATTAGTATTAATTATAATTTGGTATTATAATTTTAATAATAAGTCATTCAACTCAAATATTAGCTATAACAAATATGATTCAAAATGGTGGTGGTGCTAGAGCCATAAGCTTGTAATGATTTATACTACTAATGCATTTATTAATTAGCTGTTATGAACCCAGTTGTGCTGGAACAAAGTGATCTGATCGGGTTCTGACCAATCAGATTTATCCAGCAACGGATTAACTCAACTTATAACTGCAATTAGAGTTTAAACCATTACCCTTTTTATCACCATTCCAATGAAAATGCCTGTGTGTTAATATCGGATGTTAACTCCAAAAGGAAAGTAGCTCTGAATTCTGAATAACCATGCAACAGTGAATTGGAAAGAACACAAACAATTACTATTCCACAGTTGTTGTTTTTATTGGACCAAAGGCGATTCCCTGTTACAGTAATTCTCTGATTCAACAACCTTGGAACACTACTCACTACTAAACTAAACATGCAAAATATATGTGGAAATAAAGGTCAAAAATTTATTAAAATAAGAAACAGCAAATCTTAGTTCAACTCAGTTGTTTAAAACATCACATTCCAGGCGTCGGCATTTAACGTAACGGCATTGACAGACAGAACAGCTTTGGACTGGACGCTTTAATGTTCTCCAACAAGCTAGTTTTAGTTTAGCTACGTGACACCCTCCCAAGATGGCAACTATGATGACGAAGGACCTGCAACCTTGCATGATGTGTGAGGGGAGGTCCTGATGATGCAGTCAGTGGTTACACTAAAGTGGGGCGGTGCCTCAGCCAGAGGGGGAGCGGCTGACTGAGGGATTTAAAGAAAGACCACAAACTAAGTTTTAACAAAGAGATTTTGCTGCTGATAAGAGGGGGAGCAGAGATAGAAACAGGGAGAGAGAGAAAAAGATGGAAAATTGACCCGCGGCGGACTCACTTATGAACCACAAACTCAGCACAGCCAAAATCACCTTCAAAAATGCATGCATATACAAAGAAAATATTCAGCAAATAAAAATAACTCCGTCTTGGAGTAACAACAATTAAACTACTCCTATGTCTGCCCAGGCATACCTAAATCACCTTATGGGTAAAAAAGAAATAAAAGGGGAAAGTCCCGTTACTTGTGGTGTCTCAGGGGTGTTCCAGAGCGCTCTGAGTCTGCGGCGTCCTCAATGCTTCGGCGGACGCAGGTGTCGGACAGCGAGGAACAGGAGGGGAAGTCCCTTCGCCTTTCTCGTTCTCTCCGAGCTTTCAGACTCTTTGTCCACTTTCGATCACCTGAAGATAATGGCTCTCAGTCTTTGATCAGAGGGAATTCAGAAGTACTTTTTAAGTCGACCTCCTGCTATAATTAATGCAGGGATGAGTTTGCTTCGACAAACTTCGGTCCAGCGAAGTTACCGAGCACGTGGCGTGGTGGTAGTCCCAACGGAGTGTAACAGCTGTGGTGTCTTCTCGAGATGGCGGCGTGCCAAAAGAAGGGAGATTGCGATGCGTGGCCGGGTTAAAAGCCATCACCATGGCAAAGTTATCTCGGCGGGCAGCCGTCTTGACCGTGTTGCATGATGGGAGTTGGTGGCCATTTTGACCACATTGCCTCATGGGAAATTCAGTTTGTCACGTCTGACTGGCGTAACATATGAAATCCATGTGATAAATAAAATGAATCAAAAATGTATGTGGTAACTGGTTCACTCCAGCTCCTGTGATAATATAGTAACAGACAAGCACATGTACTACAGCTGAGTATCATGCTTTTCCCAGCAATAGTCAAGCCATGCTGTAGCCACATTCCCTGCTAAGTTTTAGTATGTTTACTTTTCTTATTTTCTTTGTCAGTAACTTACAGGAAAGATAGTGACATATCCTCACCTTTCGGCCTTGTATCTTGTTTAACCAGACCTCTAAGCTCTGTAGCTTCAGTTGTCTGTTAACATGAAACTGTTGCAGCATTTGTGCCGTGACAGGATCTGTAAAAAGTTCCACAACTAGGAGCACTAGTCTTACTATGTAGATTAGCATGTGAGCCAAATGTGAAGATGCTAAGTAAATAAAAAGGCAAAACATGCATACAAATTTAATCTTTTTGGATTATATTGAAGTAAGAAATATATTATAGAATAAAATGTGTCTATTGCAGTGAAAGTGGGAGCAATTTAATTATCAATGCATGTTGTAGTTGTTGCAATATTACAACCTCCGAATCCCTTCCCAGCTCCTTGCTCCCCCCTCCCCTCACCTCACCAGCTGGTGTTTATCTTGCCAGCACACCTGCAACTCACATGTTAGCAGCACCAAGGAAAATAAAACATATTAAAGTTGTTGAAATTATGGCAAAATTGCAGAGTCAAAGATGAGCATAAAAAAACTCAAATAAGGTGCACTTACATTTAAACTTTCTAGGTCCTCTTTCCCTTCGGGTGAAGACAAATGAACTTTTTTAAACATTTTCTTTCATTTGGTCCTTTTACGGGTTTAACACGTAAGAAACACCTGTACAAGACCACTGCAAAATGAGGGAGGATCTGTGAAGGAAAAAAACGTCAGCAGTTTTTCAAAGCAGCTAAGTCATTTTAAAAGATGCTTTTCTGACAGTAAAAGCATTTGCAAAAATCCATCCATCTATTATCTATACTCGCTTGTTCATCGCAGGGGGCTGGTGCCGCATTTGCCAACAGCCTTTTACAAAAGACCCACAACCATATATGGAGTGACAATATATCAAATAGAAGAGCATCACATGGGAATACTGTTGTAGATAAAATAGAAATCACATTGTTCTCTTTACAAATTGCAAATGATAAAGTGTGAAAATGCTGAACGGTTGCGTAGCCTCATATTGCAGTGAGATTCAAGAGGATGGACTGAGCATCCATGCTCTACAAAAATATCCAGTTTTGATGCCAAATTGGATGAGATTCATAAAAGGTAAGAGAACAGACTTCTACTCACCCACAAAAGACAGTGTTCTCTGTTTGAAATACTAATACTCAACAGGATTATGAAACAAGTATTAAGCAGAATCATCACTTCAAAGAAAAGAAGAAGATGAAGCTGAAGAGCAGAGCTTACCCCACTGTTCATACGACTTTCTGACAGCACACACGGTGCTAAACAGAGGGAAACTTTTCTGAATGAAATACCAAAGGTTTTTCCTATATATTTATGTTTGCAGAAGCTGGTCCAGGTCAATGATGACATGTTTATTGTCCTTGCTAATTGTGTAATAATTGTGATTCCGTGGCTTTTATCAATGAGTTCTTGAAGAGAACCTCACAAATGTTGAATTTCTGGAACAAACCCTAAATCCTTTTGAAATAATCAAATAACTATATTACTTGTAAAAGGTTGGGAGGTGCAGTAAGAATTAAATGAAATTTTAAAGAAAGAAAGAAAAAACATTTTTTTGCATAGTGATTCTAAATAAATTGGTAAAGTATATTACTGAACCAATGGAATGTTTATTTGGACTATAAAAGCAAGAATATTTTCCCCAGGCTTCATTTACCCAGGATATTCCTAGGCCTATTATTATGTGCTTTCATTTTAGGACCCAAAGCAGGGCCATTTGTGTAAATATATGCCTCGTCCAGACGAAGCTGGGTTTGGGTATACGCTACAACCTTCTATGTCAGTTAGATGGTCCCGTCACAATGAAGTGGCCACAAAACCAACTACTACCAACCCTATACGCATAACCAGCTAGACCAGGGGTGTCAAACTCCAGTCCTCAAGGGTCGGAGTCTTGCAACTTGTATATGTGTCACTGGTCCAGCACACCTGAGTCAAACAATCAGGTCAGTGGCAGGACTCTGGAGAACTTGACTGCAGACTGAGGAGCTAGTGCATCCATTTGATTCAGGAGTGTTGGACCAGGGACACATCTAAAAGTTGCAGGACACCGGCCCTCAAGGACTAGAGTCCTTGACACCCCTGAGCTAGACACTGCCTTGTTTGCACATGTGAGCCTACATAGACCCCGCCTCTGCTTTAACACACATGCACCGCTTTGCCAACAACAACAATACAGAACTCCATAGTTGCTGTTGCACTGCACAGGCTTTTCAACCTACTGTTTTGTGCTTTCCTGGTCTTGTAGTCAAGTGTAACTCGGATGACAAGTTCCACCTCATCGTCGGCCCAAATAAAAGCTTCTTTTCTCACTCCAGCAATGATAGCAGTCTTCTTCTTCTTCTTCTTCTTGTTCTCCCTACAGCACTTCCCTGCAGTACTGCGCCGCCCACTGGTGCAGCATAAGTATTACAATGTCTGTTATGGCTTGTTCAGCTTCAGGTAGTTTCATCATTACACTGAAGCTTTACTGTCTGGATATCCTATATTCGGCTTTGTTTGATTGTGTATGGATGTAGCCTTAGTGTACAGATGCTGAGCAGGTCACTCTACAGCAGGTGTGTTGACCATGATTCACTTAGTTTAGTGAAAGAGAGATGCTTCTCTTAAAACCAGTTATTCTGTCACAGTGATTACAGTTTATAGCCTGTATAGAAAAAGCAGTGATTAACTAAGTTTGGGGTGTGCCTCCTGTGAGGGATTGGTATAATGACAGGGGAATGTGAGATCCTTTCCTGTATTTATTCTTCAGATATATTTGTAATGTTTTGAAAGCCGAAGTACTGGGCTTTTATTGTTATGATCCAGACTTGTTTCCACATTACATGTTCAGTAAATCTGTGTTTCCACTGTGACATGAAGTGACACGGCACAGCTCCACAGATGGATGGCACACCAAAGGTGAATTTGTCCAGTCACTGCCAGTTATGGGGGATAGTTTTGAGACAAACGTGTTTTCTCAAGTAAAAGGGCATATATTCCGGACCTGTCAGGGTAATGGTGACGGTGTGTCGCTGTTTGTTGCAGTATAAATGTGAATACACAAAGCGAAGAGAAAAAAGAGAGTAACATAAGGATGGATACCTTATGCTGAGGTCACAGGGATAGTAAGAAAGTAGCATAGACCTGATATTTGTGCTAGGGAGCTACACTCATCTCTGTTCTTTATTGTAGTCAGGCCAGCTGACAGCTATGCCAGGCCTGGGACAACACTGTCTTTTTGCACAAACAGTGTTTGTATACACAGTCTCTTTCATGCTCTGGAAATCTCTCTCCAAGCTTTGTGTATTTTATGTAGGATAAGTCAGATAGGTTCTATGTCATTTAGTGCACTAGTTTGCCCTTTCTCAACCTCATAAGAGAACAGCCAGCATGTTAGGCAAAATAAGGCTTTTTTGAGCTGCTGTATAATAGGACAAATACCATGTCCTCTGCATCTACTGGCAGTTCCATTGCCCCCTCTGAGAAAGACATTTGTTTTGTCATTACATGTACAAAGTTGACAAAAATATAATTTTAGTTGGCCATAAGGCAGTGTTATCGATATTAAGTAGGTGATCAGTCTCCTATCCGTTCTCTGATCGGTTCTGCCTGGTCTTCGACCAGGCATCCACCCCCATCCACCCACAGTGTGAGTGTTATCTGTGGTGGGTAAGGGTGTAACTTTGGGTCTAATCATTTATTTTGTAAAAGGATTTAGGCCCATTTGAGATTTGAAAGAAAAACTTTGTCGCATGGTAAAACTTGACTTCACATTTATTATGAAATCTTGAACGAGAGGCTGCAAAGCTATCACTCATCACTAAAACATGCAAGCGAAATGTTCTTTGCAGAAATCATAAACAAAAGCATCAACAGTGCTTGTGCTTTATTTACAACAGTTGAAAAACGTACAAACCCACCTGTTTTTATACCATTGGAACTCCAATCTACCAGGGCCTGCAATGAATTTACCAACCTCCTTGCAGAGAAAATCTGTACACCCATGCCATATCCAGTACCAATGTTATGCACAAACATAAATGTAGAGTAGGGACAGGGTGCGCGAGCTGCCACTGGGGGTGCGTGAGATGAAAAATGTAATGGCGGTTTGACAGTGTTTTTCCCTACACAATAAAGGCGTGTAAATAAACATTTCCTATGTAAACATTTTAATCAAAAACTGTAAATTTAATTAATAAAAAAAGCATTGTAATGATCCATATTAGGCTATATTGCTAAGTGCTGTTGCACACATACTGTTTCTTTAAGTTGGATTGTTTTTGGTTTATACCGGAAGAAATGTGTGGCTTCTGGGGGGAGCAGTGGTGGTTCAGGGGACTGGCGGGGTGAAAGCTGTCCCGTTCTGTTCGTCCTAAAATAAAGTGTTAGCAGCAAAACCTCGGTCTGGTGCTTGAGTGTCATAACGGAAACTTACAGTATTCACACAAAAATGTATTTATTTAGAAGAAATCTACGATCATTGTGCTGTATATGCGCACCTGGCATGTGGCCTCTGCTTCAATCATTCTCGCAAATATGCTCAATTGGGAAACTGAAATCAGGGAAACTGTCATGCAGCTGAGACATCTAAGGTTAAAGTTAGTGATGAAGGAGGAGAGGAACCAAGAGAGAGAGAGGAATTGGAGGCGATAGACGAGATAATTGCAACGGATCCGGGAGAAGAGAATGAGCGAGAACCAGAAAATGTCTCTTTCTCTCTCCTGACTTTATGTCAGCAGAGGAAAATTAGAATTCGGGCCATAAGTTTTATTTACAAGATTAAATTGAGTGACGGACTCTCTATCGATCGCGCAGCGCCTACTGCTGCCGTGATTGAACCGCTACAAGCACTGATGTGCCTGACACGCCCACACCGCTGCTGCCTCCGCTGCTGCTGCTGGTAAAATTGGTGCTAGACGCGGTTTCTTGACTATGTTCACACACAGAGCGGTAGTACTTTTTGTTGTGATTCAGGAAGGTGCAGTTGATTTTAAAGATGCGGTTTTAGCGCATATTCAGACAAGAACAGGGAAGCAGAGGTGGGGCTGCGGGGAGCTGAGGTGTGTTGCCGTGGGCGTGTTTACCTGCTGTGAAACCATCAGAAAATAACGTTTTATTTCTCTGATTAATAACAGCTTTATCGAGCATTCTGTTTTTGTTACTTAGTGCCGCTGTACCAGTTCTCTCTCTGGCTCGCTCGCTGACTCGCTCGTCATCGGTCACGAATCAATTCAAACTTCTTGGTATTTGTATTCTGCAGCATAAATTGTGAGTCACACTCAGATTCAGAAGCTGGTACATGAAATAAATAAAGTGAGAACACACACGTAGGCAGATCATCAGAGTTTAGTCCGTGAACCCACCTGGAGGGTCTCTGCTACAGAGACGTTTCAGGTTATGGAGGTTCGACTGATCTTTCTCTGGCTTCTGTTGTGGATGTTGTAACTTTATTGTAATTTAATTCAAATTATGTTCTGATTTTATAAGTAATGTTTTTTTTTCTTGTATTTGGAAGATTGGGGGTGCGTCAACCTGGTTGGGACACGGATGGGGGGTGCATGGCAAAAAAAAGTTTGGGAACCCCTGATGTAGAGAAAATTACTACATTTCAACTACTCAACTGTACAACTTCAAAGGAATTATTTATCAGTTGAGTTCCTCTTCTTGCTGTCTTGATATCTTACCTACAACCTTCCTTAAAAAGTTTGGCCTGTTATTGCATTTTACCTGATTCAGATAGTAAATTCATTCCTCTCATCAAATGTTTTCCCCATTAAACCACCGATAAAATAGAGCACTCTAGACAAATAGACAAATCACATTTGCAGAATTACAGGCCAATCTCCAATCTGCCATTTATCAGTAAAATTATTTGAAAAGCTGTGTTTCAACAGCAAATAGCTTCCTTACAATGACCAACTGCTTTGATGTTTTTCAGTCCGGTTTCCGTGCTCACCACAGTAATGAGACCGTCCTCGTCAAAGTGTTCAATAACATCCACATAAATGCAGACTGTAGAAGAACCGCAGCGCTAGGTTTGTTGAACCTCAGCGCAGCATTTGATACTGTTGACCATAATATATTATTAAAGCCACTGAAGAGCTGGGTCGGACTCTGTGGTACAGCAATCAGTTTGCTTAAATCCTACCAAAAAAACAGGGACTTATTTGTGTCAATAGGTAACTTCTCATCAGAGAGGACAAAAGTCAACTGTGGTATACCCCATGGTTCAGTCCTGGGACCCTTCTGTTCAATATATGCTCCCACTAGCTGAGGTTATAACAAGAAACAACATTAGTTACCATTAATACGTTGATACACAGCTCTACATTTCGATGTCACCAGGTGACTCTGAACCCCTTGATACGCTGAACGGATGCTTAGAACAAATCATTACATGGATGCGTCAAAACCCTCTCCAGCTGAAAAGAAAACTAAGTTGTTATCTTTGGACCTAAAGAGGAACGAACTAGAGTCAGCACCCAAATAACACTAGTGCTACCACCATATACTCAAGTTATGCTCAAGTTATGTTCCAGTCCTAAGTAAGAATCAAAGCAAATATGCGCAAAGTGCCTGAATGTATTCTTGTTTTGCCCATTTTATTGGGGATGCTTCCTTCTGCGGACTTGAGTCAGCTCATGTCTCACAACGTAATGCCCTAACCACAATATTAGAGGTATGTGAGAGATTTCGCTTTTGTTTTACTATTAATAATTTGTCACAAAAAATATTTTCACAATGCTTGAAGCAAGTAGTAGACCTCAACATCTTAGCTGATCAACACTGAGCCCATTTCAAATACGCTTTTAGTTTTTGTAGTAGCTACTCTTATAGACCAGTCTGTAAGTTAAGCTGCCGCTTAGTTATGGTCAAGCTCTGCCTGCAGCATCTGGTCATCTCCTGGTCATCTGCTTTCATTCACCTCATGTTCCTGCCCGCCTGCCCTGTCTGCCACTTTCATAAATTTAATAATAAAACCTTTATTAGATAAAATAAATACTGGTTCTCCACTTCAGGGTCTTTAGATCACAACCATTGCAAAAGTATGTATACACCCATGTACAGTGGCTAAAAATACCTATTGGTGTTCACTGCCCTTTTTTCCATGTAATTTCAAGCCAGTTTGATTCTTGTCCTTCGCTTGGACATTACTTAAATTCAATGTTGAGTTTGTTCTATACCTTCAAAGCATGTATTGAAATGGACATTCGCTTCATGTTTTTTCGAGCACATAAGATTTTGAAACTTAGGTTATCCCTGTAATTATACCCTCCCACTCAACAAAAGGTTTTCGTATGCTGTCTGGAAGCTGTTTATTTCTGGCTTTATACATTAACTGTGAAGTTTGAAATTCTACCAGGTCTGCAAATTTTAGCAAGAAGGAATGAATAATGAATTACTGTGGTCATGATAGCCAGCTTTATGAACCATCCTAATTGCTCTTTTCTTCATCATGCATAGCTGCTTGAGCTGTAGATGTTGTCCTGTAGATGTTACCCCAGGAATGTGTAATGTTTTATAGTTCAGTGTTTTGCTTTACAAATAATTGTGATCTTTCTAGATAGTTTAGTCTAAAAGTTTTTAATGTGAGGTTTCAAGCAGAATATGAAGTCAATAATCACACAAAAGATTCTAATTTACATTTTCCACATTTACCCCATCTATTATGACTTTCTCATCTATATTTTTATAATCCTTTATAATTACCAAATAACACAAACTTCGTTTTCACCAAGGTCAAGAAGAATTTTTTTATTTTTTATTTTATTCATCTCTGGAGTGATATCATCCAAAAGCTGCTCCAAGCACTGAACTGTAGAGAAAATAATTGTATAATCTGTAAAACAAAACAAACTGCTATATAGTTGAAACCTTACATGTTATTTATGTAGATAATACACAGTTTTGGTCCCAATACTGAATCCTGGGGATACCAAAAGCAATGTCCAAGCATGACAACTGATAATCACCAGTTCTCACAAATTATACACTCCAGAACCACCCTCTTTCTAATATTTTGTCAGTCTGCTCTTGTGTCTGTTAAATGTTTTGCAGTCAGCAGCAATAAATGATTTTATGTTATCTATAGATGGCAAACATTACATTATATTTTGAAAAATACTGGAAGGATCGCTAAACTTCAGCTTCAGTAGATTTCTGTGTCATATTCTCACTCTACATTTAAGCTGCACCTTAATTTTAAGGTGCTGATTTGACTGAAATGAAGTATTTCCCAGCTCTGATGCTAAAACTTGTGCTTTAGGCTCTTTTTTACCTTTTGTTCTTTTCGAATCTCAAAAGACTGAACTGATTGGACAGTCTGCGTTATGTAATATAAAAATCTAATGTTTCCCTTAATGCATTTTTGAAAATTATAGTAACATTTTTTTTTACTGTTTGAGATTTTGTTTTGCGGCCAAACTGCTGGATGTCACTAATGGAAATGTGCACAGTCGATTACACCTTTGCATAACAGAACACACTTTGTTAATAACATTGAGAAGCACAACAATGCACAAAAAGCCAGAGGGTAAACAGTTCTGACTTGTTAAGAAACTTTGCCCCAAGTGCAGCCTACAGCTCAGATTTAACCTTAAAGCTATAATTGTATAGTGGAGGCAAAGCAGAGGTGAAACGCCCCTAATGACTTGCTTGTCAAACCAAGAATGTGCATCATTAAATTACGTTAATGAGACTTTAACTGGTTTTCTTGTCTGTGTGTTAATTTAAGTTTAGTTTTGTTGCCATGGCTGAAGGGCACTTAAAACAGTTTACCAAGACCTTAAAGCTACAGACAGCTTAAGATGTGCAAATGTATGCACCAATCCAGATATTAGCACAGCTGTTTAGCACATGGGTTGAAATGTTTTTCTGCTGCGGTGTAAAGTGAATATTGAACTGAACAATGAGTGTCTGAACAATAAAAGACCTTGCACACATGTAGCTGTGTGTGCTAATTAGATTCAGCCATATATATATATATATATATATATATATATATATATATATATATATATATATATATATATATATATATATATATATATATATATTATTTATTTTTATGTGTGTACTTTCAGTGATGCTGGTGGTTAGTGGGTAAAGCCCCTGAAAGCTGATCGTTATTAGCCCCTAGTGGTACATTTATTATCCTAGTGTCACATGGGCCAAGTTAAGTGTCAAGACATAGGATGATTGTATCAAGACAGGTGCAGTCTATTTTTTTTACAAGACAGAGCAGCATCTACACATGGTATGATGTTTATGATAAACTGTGAAAAAGCCAATCCTTGGAATTCCATGAGAGAAATCCGATGGTTCGTTGTGAGATTGTCCTTGCATACTGCTGAACATTCTGCAGGGCAGCGATGATCATTCTGCCGAACTGGATTAGTCTGAAATGTCAAGAGGGTGAAACTGTAACAGAGGTGAAATGACAGAGTATCAGACATCAGCTGTGAGGAGAGACCAGCCTGCAGTGTGCCATGTCCTTAAATACTGACACACATACCACACACTCAAACACGCATGCTGCGCTCACACACACATACATGCACACTTCTTTGTCTTACTCTGAAAAAAAGCTGCCAAGACATGCAGCTGCTCAACAGACAGCCAACCATATATTTAAGCCCAGACATAAAAAGATCATCGACCATGTGACTCAGCAGGCTGGGACTTTATACTGATAGCGCCTTTAAATGGGCCATTTAAACACATCTAAATGCAATATGGGAAAACCAAGGTTTTATCTAAGCTTTAATGAATAGACTTGAGACAAAAGATAAATACCATTTAAGACTCTAAATCCCTCTAAAATGTTTTATAGAGGTTCATAAACCACATAATGGTCAAGGGCAGGTTGGGATTGTCCTCAGTGGGAAAACAAATCTTCATAAACTTTAGTTTGTTTGTCACTCTTGTGTTGTAACTTATGAATTGCAGAATCTTAATTTAACAATCTAAGATGCTGTGCATTTTTGTTGGGAAATTGTCTTTGCGAATAATTAAGGTAGACCTAGTTTTTACATAAAGTTTCCAAAGTAATATATAGTCAGAGGGAGAATCGCCTTCTGTGTAAACATTTTTGCTGGCCGGCAACTGCAAACAAAGCAGATCTCCTAATGCAGGTCAGCAGTAGACCCTGATAAAGAAGAATGCCTTGCACAAGACAAGAAAGCTTCTTAGGTGTTTTACAAACCTTAAATCCCCTAGCAGAGCCACTCCTAACAGTCCTATCTACCTCCCACTGGCTGAAGGACTATCTCTAACGCTTTGGTTCTTGGCATCACAACACAGTGAGGTTGAGCAAACCTGATAATAGGCACGTCTTCATAATGATTTGTCTGATGATATAGATGAATCACAGGGGGCTTTTTTTGGGTCAAACCCATAGTCTGAGGTGCTGTTTTATTGTATTACTTTTTTGAAGAGGTGGGGTATATCTGGCTTCAGTAAAAACCGTGCCTAGTTCCTGTTCGCTTAACCAGGTGATTTTTCATTAATCCCTGTCTATGCTGTGGAGAGCTGGAAATGCAAATGGTTGGAACTAGTCTTTTTACTTACTGAACCTGAATTACCCACATCTGTTATTTTGGCTAAGAGAACATAGCATAGTATTGTAATGAATAATGCTGGTGGTAATGCTCAGCCAAACACAGAGTTACATTTCAAAAGGTTTATTGTGAGGGTGAGTTGCGGCAGCTTAGGCAGGCACGCAGAACCAGACTTGCCAGATGAGTGGTAGCTGATGGTGCAGGCAGGCAGGGATAAGCAGGGGGACCCTAAGATGCAGGTAGTGACAGACTTAGACTGAGTGACAGAGGCAGGAGCAGATCGCATGCAGAAGATGCAGGCTGGTGTATACCGAGGAACCACCAGAACGGGCATAGCTAGCAGCTGGAACTCACGGGGAAACAGGCAGACTTGTGCAGCATGCCGACACAGGCTATTTTCATCAGAAAAGTCCAACTGGCTGAGCACACAGGAACTGGTAGAGGCAGGACACATGACAAGACAAGACGTTCTGGCAGGGCGTTGGCTGAGGCAGGTATATATAGACAGGAGAACAGGTGAGTAGGCTGTAATAACTGGCAGCAGTTGGAGTTAATCTGGGCTAATTGAGTGGTGACTGGGGAGCAATTTGGAAACGTGGAAGGAATGTTAATTTTTTTGTAGGGAAAGTCTAAAAAGCAATTCATAAGATTGAACAATGGTCTTACAAATGGAGTTTTAAATTTTCGGTAGATAAAACAAAAGTATTGCTTTTTACTGAGAAAAGAAATCAAGAAGTACAACTGAAGTTATATAATCAAGATCTAGAGATAGTAAAGCAATTTAAATTCTTAGGAGTATTGCTTGATGAAAAACTATCCTGTAAAGTGCACATAGATAAGGTTATTGAAAAATGTAAAAAGATACTTGATATAATGAGATGTTTAGTTGGGTATGAATGGGGAGCAGATAGGAAAGCTATAAGATTAGTTTATATAAATCTAATTAGGTCTACAATTGATTATGGAAGGATAGTGTATGGATCAGCATCGGAGACAGTACTTAAAAAATTGGATACCATACAATATCAAGCATTGCGTTTAATAACAGGAGCAATAAGGACAACTTCAACATCAGCTTTACAGGTGGAGGTGGGTGAAATGCCAGATTCAAGTTCTTCATTGATCAGTTTACAAAGAAATTACTCAGAAAGCCGTCCAGATATCTTATTAGAAATTCAGTAAATATTATGTCATATTCAGATGATGTGGTTAACAGTAGTGTTTCTTTGGGTTCCTGCACATATAGAAGTGGAAGGTAATGAAATGGCTGATAAGAAAGCTAAAGAGTCGATAAACAAAAGTAAGTGCGATATAAGAATAGACATGGGTAAATCAGAGGTTGAAAGTATTATTAAAAGAAAGATTCAAGAAAAATGGCAAAAACAGTGGGAAGAAGATATAAAAGGAAGATGGCTTTACAGAATACAAAGGAAGGTAGGGGAAGTTAGAGGGAAAATTGGGAGGAACAGAATACAGGAAAGGATAATAACAAGACTACAGTTGGGACATACAGGACTTTTTTTTTTTTTGAGCATGTTTGTTCTGGTCCACACTCCATACTGGTTGGTGGCGGTAATGCACCATATAGTTGTTTACCAACCGCCAATAAACACTAAAAGAAGAAGAAGAAGAAGAAGAGCGGTGACTGGTGACTGAGGAGACCGAGCTGATAGGATAGTGGCTGGTGGCTGAGAGGTGACATGCTGAAACTAGAAAAATGTCCAAAACAAACATACAAAAACCTAAATCATGACAAGTATACTTCAACTCAAGCTAAGAGTAAAGGGATTGTTGAACACTGTATTTTATTACTATCTCTATCCTTCTTATTTCCCGGGCCTTCCAGTAGACATTTCAGTAACACCAAGCGTGCAATCAGAATTCTACCCCTTTCAGATAACTGCGCTTCCCTGGATGTGGTGTTAGACTTGGACTTGTCCCAGCATCGTGTCTTCCATGCTGAAGGCCTATGACACTTTTTTTGTTTTGTCGGGATTGCTTTGGGTTACAGAAACCAAGATGAGCTCTGGTGGGAATCCTTTCCGACAGACCAACCTGGGGCTAGCTTTCCAGGCTGGATAGCATGATGTACTCCTCCATGGTCCTTCTGAGTTCCATCCAGGTTAGGGGTTCAGGATGAGTGAGGTGATGTGGGGTGTTGTTCCCCCTTGTTGCTAGGTGATCTGGCTCATGAGGTCTTGCTGTTGGGGGCTTGTGTGGGTGTCTTGCCGGGTTCTGGGCCTGGCCTGCACTTGAGAAAGTGGCAGTAGTGTTAATTTGGGGGGTTCAGAGCCATTGCCTCTCTCCCTCTGCCTCTTTGGGAGCTGTTGCTTCCATCATTTGCTACTGACATACCATTTTATAGGGCATACAGCTCTTCAGGAAGGGGTGCCTGTCTAATCATGCTTTGGCCTTCAGGAGCGAAGACTACATGTCCTTTGCTGCTTTTTGGGAGCTAAATGTTGGAGACATTCTGTCCCTCCTACAATTTAACAACTCTGCACCTCCAGCTGACAGAGTTTGACACACACAGCCACTCCACTCTCATACACACACGACCTATGAGACGTCACTAAACTTCTCTTTTGATTTATTTTACACTTGGCTGGTTTGGTTTTTAAAAACAATCAATTATATATGTTATTTATATTTTAGGTGATGAACTGGACTGTTTGGACTTAAACATAACAACCCCTAAAACATAAAGGGTTTATATAATTGCTTCTAATCATGGCTGTGACTTGTATTTTCTTGTTCTATGTAAGCAAACATGACAAAATCTTTATTATTTTATCTTTATTTAAAATGACCAAAAATCATATTTTTATTTATTTATTTTTTTGTTTTGCTCCTTCATTTATTACAGTGTGCTGTTACTCAGGAAATAAAACTCAAGTCTGCAACTGTCTCCTTCACACCTGCAGCAATTCTTCTGGTATTTGGGGCAGTCTAAATTAAGCAAACTATTTTGGGGAAAAGGGGTGTGCTAAAAGAAATTGCCCAGGGCTCTTCTCTTGTTCCTCTTCTTCTCCTTTTATTTCTCTTTGCCTTCTTTCTGGGAGCCTTGGGCTCGTTTAAGAACAGTAGTGCAGGACAAAACAGTCCTTCATGGAGCAGGAAGAAAAACAGCCAAGCACTCTAGATCACACCTTACCAATATGCAAAAAAGTTTTGCCCATAAACATAAATATGATTTTTCTCTGAATAGTAAGCAGGATTAAGGCCAAAACAAACAAAAGGCTAGAGTCCAGTCACATTCTAACGGTTTTTAAGTATTGGTTTTCTTCTATGTTATGTTTTCAGGTTTTCTTTATTTATTGTGTTGTAACAGAGATTTTTCGTAGTTTGTTTAGCCGTTAGAGTTTTGCCCTAATAGTTCATTCCATTGTGTTTAGTTTCTTATTTTATTTTTGTGCTCTGTTTTTTGCACAAGGGGATTTCAATTTTCTTAGATCTTGGAATATCTTTTCCCCTTGGTTGATCATTTATGTCTCAGCTCAGCTGTTTGTGTTAATTAATCTGCCACAGCTGCTTCACATTTCCTCTGATTGCTCTTCGGATTTGCTTTCCATTTCCTCTCTCCTGCCTCTGTATTTCAGCTCACTGGTTGTCATTCCTGTTTAACTGCCTTTGCCATGCCAGTTTCATTTCCAGTGACTGATGTCTTGTTCTCCCTGGAGACAACCACTCTGTATGTTCTCTGTATTTTATTATTAAAGTACTCATCATCATGAGTCAAACTTTGCCAGAGCTGCACACGTGACTAATTAAAAATTTAACTTTCTGCATCGCTGTTTTTTACTCTCTTAGTGTCTATCGCCATAGCAATGCTGATGAGTAGATTGGCAGCTCTAGCAGCTTTGTAAGAAGAGGACTTATGAGTTTCTCTTTGTTTTATTAATTTATGCGGTGCACAATGGTAAATCTTTTTACCAAAGGCTTTGTCATGTGCAGAATGAGTCCTAGATTCTCAAGTGATCCATCAATATGTGCCATAATTTCTGATGGTTCTGATTTGTTCACAATTGTTTCTCTGCAAAAGAGCAGAAAGACACATCTGTGCAACATTACACTCTCAGGCCATAATCTTTTGTAAAATGTATTGGCTTTAATTGGAACATGCAATGATTCAGAGAAGAAACCTATTTAAATATTCTACCTCAGAATTTGGGTTCAGCAACACTACCTGAATATTGCAGTTGTGCCTATTAAATTAATTTTAAAAAACACTTTGATAAGTTCTCTGTGTTTGAGCTGGGGACCCAAAAAAACTGATGAACCAGAGGAACAAACGTCAAAAGCTAAAGGCAGGTTCCCTGGAAACAGCTGCCAATCCAAACAAGCGCTATGTTTACATTTCTAGAGTTTAGTAGTATTTATGCTTAGTGTATAATATATATATATATATATATATATATATATATATATATATATATATATATATATATAAGTAAAACACTGCACTTAGAAGAGTCAGATTAGCATCAGACTAGATTATTTTGAAATCAGCCCACAATGAACTTGTCAGTGGCCAATGCATCGCTCAGAGTTGCTCTGACGATTGATATGTTTCACCAATCCATAAACATAATTTCTGACTCAGTTCTTGTTTGCTGTAATATCCCCAGGTGGTGTTAATAAGTCTTGCTTTGAAGGTTGTTTATCTCCCGTTTTTCAGGCTGGTGGTGCGGGTGAAGATATTAGACAATTAGGTTTGTGAGGCACCCACGAGTACTGCTCATTGTTTTAAATATTGTTAAAAAGTGAAGGTATATGTTTGCAGGATTTGCAGAGTTAAACTGTTTTCATACTTTCTGATCTTCACGAAACGCAGAATACAACAGGAGCAGAATCAAACATTAGCTGGATAGGACATTCATAATTATGTGCATCTGAACTGACTTCTAAGTGGTAGAAAAGCAAAATGGTTCTTTCAATTAACAACAGGCTCTAGTACAAGCCCTGGTCAAAGACCCTGGTGGAAAAGGCAAATCGTAGCATTTTAATTGGTTGACCAGTGAACTGTCTGACTATTTTTTTATGTCTTGTTTACAATTTTTATTCACTTTGCTGCTGGATTAACATCCCTATTAGAGTTGGGAAAACAAATAGACTGGTGAATTGAATTGGACCCAGAACCAAACATGGAGAAGCAGCATTCAGCCTCTATGCTTCACAAATTTGGAACAAAACTGCAAATCAGCCAAAATACCGAGTTGCTTAAAATCAAGACTGAAATCCCAACTGTTGGGAGTTGCTTTCTGCCCATAATAAGAACATTGACCAACATATTTGATGTTTTCACTTGATACAATTTGATGTTTGTTACTTGTTTTGATGTGTTTATGATGTTTCTGTTTTCATGATATAAAGCACTTGCCGCCTTGCTTCTGAAATTTGCTATACAAATAAACTTGATTTGGCTTGGACAACTTTTACCTTGAGATGGTCTAACTGGGTGCTCGTTGGAAACTTAAAAATCGTACCTGTTTTCAATCATCGAACACACCATGCCTAAGAACTAATGGGTCACACTGACATTCTTTTGTGTAGAAGTTGTAACTGTCGGGTAGAGACTCAACCCTAATTACACTGCTTATAATAATTAAAGGAACACTTTGAAAATACATCAGTTGGAAAATAGAATAATATCCATGCTGGATATCCATACTGATATAAAATAGGCAGTTCATTAGAAAGAAAAAGATCAATTGATAAAAGTTAAAATAATCTGCTCAAAAGTGTTTAACACAAAGTCGCTGAGAAAGTGAAACATAAACTGATGTGGCAGGCCTAACCAAATTGCAAAAATGCAATTGCAGCAACTCTTAATCATACTTTGTATGTCCCCCATGTGCATGCCTGACAACTTCGGGGCATGCTCCTTATGAAATGATGCATGGTGTCCCGGGGTACCTCCTCCCAAATCCTAAAATGAGCATCACTGAGATCCAAGACAGTCTGAGGTGGAACTTTGTGGTGTCGGAAGGACCTAAACATGATGTCCAAAAGATGTTCTGTTGCATTTAGGTGAGGGGAGTATGGAAATCAGTCAGTGGTATTAATTCCTTTATCTTTCAGGGACTGTCTGCATACTCTTGCCACATGAGACTGGGAGTTATCACGCACCAGAAAGAACCCAGGACCCACTGCATATCTACTGATATCATCCTGATACCTAATGGCAGTCAGTGTGCCACTACTTATCCTGTACAGGTCTGTGTTCCTCCATGGATATGCATCCCCAGATCAACACTGACCACCAAACTGATCATGCTGAACGATGTTGTAAGCAGCATAATGTTCACCATAGCTTCTCCAGACCCTTTCACGTCTCTCACATGGGCTCAGAGTGAACTTGCTCCTGTCTATGAAAAGAAATGGATGCCAGTGCTGAACCTGGTTTTCTCTGGCAAATACCAGCCAAGCTTCACAGTAAGTGCAGGTTAACTAAAGGACATCGGGCCCTCAGACCACCCTCATGAAGTCTGTTTCCAATGGTTTGGTCAGAGACAGTCACACCACAAGCCAGCTGCATGTTACTTTGCAGGACTCTGTCAGTACGTGTCCTAAGAGCAGCTATCTGTCTTGCTCATGGCTTTAGGAATCTGATGGCTGTGTCCAGCTAGAGTAACTGCTTGTCTCTTGGACTCTCATCCATGGAGACACAGGAGCACTACTTCTTGTATGTTTACATTTTGGACAGAGAAGACAGATGGTTTGAGAGAGGGGTGAAGAAAGCCATTTATGTAAAGAATAAACAACCATAAACAGAGGAGAGGGGCTCAGGTTTCAACTTTCAAAAACTTACAACACAGCTATAGGGTTTATTCCTGCCAAATTTCACCCCATTTCACACCTCCATAAATGTGACCACAATATTTCTCCTGTGACCCAGGCAAAGGATGAGCCTAACGACTCTCCATTGTGAGGAGCGATCAGTTCCAGGTGAGTTTACATGTGAGTCTAAGCTTCAATGAGGCCTACAGGTTTATAAAGTTTGGAACTCTACACTACTCCAGACATTTTGAATTGAGAAAGCTTCCTGAATGGGAAGCGAAATGTCCTCAGCTACAGAATAAAAGTCCAGTATTTTTGTTTGTAACCTTTTTATTTGGATTGATTATGACCTGGATGACTCAGAATCTTTACCAAAAGTATTTCAGAAGCTTGATATTAGACTGAGTAAAAAGGGTTCCTTTAATCTCTAAAGTCAAAGTTTCTTTATTAGTCTCCCTTGAGCAAAATTTGCCTTGGATACAAGGATCAGCTGCATTGCACTGCATATGCAATATGCAAATAATAATGATAATAATAATTCACTAATAATAATAATACATAATAATAATAAACAATAAATAAATACAAAATAGTAACAACAGTTCATAAATCACAGTTCTAATAAAATAATCATTTAAACCATGCAAATCAACCTTTAAATATAGAATAATTTCAAACACCACTACCCTCCCAGTTTGCTGCTATAGAACATAAGAGACCATAGGTATGGTCCTAGCACTTCCCCTGTTAATCTTCTCATCCCACACCAATGCGCTCATTAACAAGTTGTATAGACAATGGGATGAACAAATGCTTAAATCTGTTATGCTTGCATAAGGGTGTCCTGTACCTTCGTACAGAGTTCAGCAGCACAAATTTAGAGTGAAGCACATGAGAGGAGTTGGGTAAAATCTTATCTGCCTGTCTGAGGATGGACGGATCAAAAATGTCCTGTGTAGACAGAGGAGGAGCCATTTACTAAATTTAAGATCTGGGTCTTTGTTTTTACTGTCAAATTACCAAACCAGCTAGTGATGCCATATATTACTAGAGACTCTATGGTAGCTCTGTAAAAAATTACCATTATGTTGGTACAAACACCAAACACTTAAACAACAAAGAAAATGAAGACGCTGGTGAAATTTAACACCTGCTACATGTGTATGCCACCCAAGAGTGTTATCAATATGAAGCCCCGAGTATTTATATGAGCTCACCTGTTGAATGTTTTGCCATTGTATGGACAAAACATATTTTTTAAGAGTGTATTTTCAGTATAAGAGAGGTGTTTAAAATAAAGTAAGAGAAAAGACAAATTGTTGTTTGTGTTCGGTAAATAAGGAGGCTGTATTTGTTTTTAGAGAGGAGTATCAACTATTTGTCCTGAATGTTTTTTGTTTATCTGTCTCCAAGTGCTAGTTGAAGGGAAATTGTAAAGAGCTGTATTTTTTTGTAATTTAGTGCTACAGTGATAAATTTAATCACACCTAAAAAATGAATCCGTAGTTTTTTTTGTTGTACACAAATGATTGACCCATCAGTACCTTCAAAAAGACCTTCTCGCAGTTTCTTCCTTAAGCTTTAAAGTGACACCGTAGAGAAAGCAAGGATTTTCTGTGTACTAGCAACATAACCCAATAAACTGCATAACAAAAAACTACTTGTCAAAATGATGCATGACAGAGACAATTCAGTACAAAAACTAATAATTGCTGTGTTGTTCCCTCAGGCCACATCCACAAGAAAAACAGGAAAAAAATCACTTGCGTTCTTTTTTGTAACGGCACAAGCTGAAGAGAAAGCCAACCGACAAGCAAACCTGCAGATCACATCTTGCCAATTACACCAAAAGGAAGCAGGGGGGAGACATAAAGGTGGTGGCTTGAAATGAACAGAGCACAGAGAAAAGATCAGCTCAGATAAAAGGGGAACGAATGGAGAAGAGAGGAAGGGGAACAACTGATGCAATGCAGTTGCAGGGGAGACCAGATACAATTTAACTGCTAGATGAGCAGGAAAACAGTTATAGAAGAACCAGGCATAGTTGCAGGCGCACCTCATAGCTTTAAATATTTAAATAAATAAGGGAATTTGTTTGACTGATGGAAAAGGATGACTCTCTAGGACAAACTAAACCAGACAATAATAGGAACAATGGGAAATGTAATCAATGTTTTGTGAAATTAACAGAAATGACAACACTGACTTCCATATATAGGCCTTTAAGGGGACCTATCATTCAAAATCCACTTTTTTAGCCCTTTAATACATTGTGTTGTGTGTACTTGGAGTCTCTACGAGTGCAGAAAATTCAAATGTAGCCTGTCCAATTAGATTTAAAGTTAATTAAGTATATGAATATTTACAAAGTAATGACCTATTTGAAGTGTTTCAGTCAGGCTTCTGAGCTCATCATAGCACTGAAACAGCTCTGGTGAAGGTCACTGATATTCTCATGGCTTCAGATAATGGACTTGTGTCTGTTCTTGTCCTGTTAGATCTCAGTGCTGTATAAAAAGACTTGAACATGCTGTATGGATTAAGGGGAAATCATTAGGCTGGTTTAAATTTTATCTGTCTGACAGATTCCAGTTTGTTTATGTTAAAAATAGATCTTCGTCAGACTCTAGGGTCACTCGTGGAGTACCACAGGGTTCAGTCCTTGGGCCTATTGTCTTTACTATATGTATGCTTCCGATTGGTAAAATAATCAGACAGGATGGGATTAATTTCCACTGCTATGCTGATGACACTCAACTATATTTATCCATAAATACTGATGAATCCAATCAATTACTTTGGCTACAGGCATGTCTTGATGATATTAAAACCTGGCTGACTTTAATATTCCAGCTTTTAAATTCTGACAGAAGTTGTAATCAGCAGACTTAGATTTGTCTTTTGTGTGTTGTTCATCCGGATTCAGTCAGGTCCTCTGCTGAAGCCGGCAGACAACATTAGCAGACCCTGGATCAAGCGTGGATGTCAGATGTCCCAGCAGAGGAGGCCATATGGCATCATGGTTCAGGTCTTCTTCTTTGTCCTGGAGAGGTGGTCTGTGCAGCTGCTGAAGAGAAGAGAGCTCTTTGTCTGTGGGAGGAAGGTTTTTAACTGTAAGGGGGTTTCTCAGCAGGACAACCTGTTGGGAAGAAGGGCCGTCCAAGCCTTGAGGGTCTCATGTTGCAGCAGGACAGAATTCCTGTTACCTTCCCCATACCACAGTTCAGAATTCAATCCGAGATAAATTATTCATCATGGCGTTATTGCATAACACTAAAACCAAACTTTGGTAGTCAGGCACTAGGTGTCACTTCATCCAGTCAGCTTGGAAAGTTCGGCTTAATGTACCTCCTTTACCCAAACGGATTTGATGGGAGCTATCTCAGTTTCACCTTGTGCAAAACCTAGAATGCTAAACATTATTAATCAAGCTTACCAGGTTAGCTGATCATACCCCGCCCAAAAATAAGGTCACCTGCCGGAACCTGGCTGTTTGAGCTCCTGCAGAAAAGAACCTGACAGAATTACAGATTCCCCTAGTAGAAAGGGTGTCTCTATGTACATCCTTATGAACACGTTAAATGGTGTCTCTGTTTTCTCAGCTACTAATGCTAAAGGTGTTCTACCACTAAGACGGTAGCCACCATTAGTTCTACTGTGTTGAAAACATAGGTCATTCTGCTTGCGCTGTTACTGGGAGTGCCACGCCAGTAACAATCATACAGACATTAATATTTGTATTCATGATACTTAAAGGTATATCTGGGACTTAGAGGGGTTGCTAATTAGCACTGCTATTTTCAATATCGTTATGCTGCCATCTGTGTAAATTCATTTTTGTTGTCATCTTGGTTGTCTATCACTCCTTAATTGTGATAACTAATTAACACAATCTTAAGAATCTGAAAAGATTATTAATTTCTATGTCAGCAAATAGTTTTTTAACATTATTTTATCAAAATAATTTTTATTTTCCCTTCTGCTTTTCATTAAGGCTGATTTACATAGCAGGATTTTTAGCCAGATTTTTGCTCCAATTATCCCGTTCTCTGATGCGCTGATTACCGGCGTGGCTATTATGATAATCTTAAGAGATATTCCTGACATATGTGATGTGTTAAGAGTGATGTGGTCCACTCTTGGAACATCGGGGCCACTCCAATCTCGTGACGTGGGAAAACAACCCCATCTCACCTCCAAATTATAGTGCAGCAAACATAAAGCCCCCCGGTCGCGTTGCCTCCACTCTTTTAACCAATGGCTTTTCTTTTTATGTTTTTTATCCACATTAACACTATTGTTCTTCTTCGTCATCCATGTTTATTTACTCTCAACTCACGTTTGATCTTGAGAGGTTAAGCGAGATTTCCCGTTTGACATCTGAATGGTTGGCGTGTTGTGCTTGCCTTGAAAATCGACTGACTATTTTAAAATTCTGCCGTGTGAACCAGCCTTTATTGGAACAAACTGTTGTTCTTAATTAGTTAACAATGTTCATTTTTTCTCATTCCAAATTCCTCAAATCAAATCTTGGTTCTTAAACACACATATTCACATTACATTGTGACATCACTGCACCTTTTTATTGGTGATTGTTTTCAGTAGTTTCAATTTTATTATTATTTCTGTAATTTGTTTACTTGTTAGTTTTTGTAGTTTATGTCATGCAGGCTGCCTGTTGTCTGTGTTTTGTTTTTGGGCTGGCTGTTCTCCACCTTCTGCTCTGCTCCACTCAGCTAATCAGTGGAGGAGCTTCACCTGCATTGACTCTAATCACCTGCAAGTCATTCCACCTGTGTCTCTGTCTATGTATACCTGCCTCTCACAGCCAGTCAGCACCAGATCATCTCCTTGCCTTTTGTGCACTGCAGTCCTCCATTGTGGGTGCCACACGGCCAAACCTGTTTTCCCTCTGCTCAACTTGCCCTCGCTGTTTACCTCATCGGCTTCTGACTCTGGTCACAACCCTTGGCAGTTTGTGATTCCTGCCTGACCCTTTTTGGCTCTGTCTGCCTCGTTCAGTCTGCAGTCTCTGTTCACATTCCACACCCGGCTCACGGGCCAGCTCTCTGTCACCGGCATGTCTCACCTGTCTGTTTAGAGTGCCTTCTGCCGGTTCAGTCCATTATTGCCGCTTTGAGCAGCTGTCACTTGCTCATCCTGGAGTCTTTCCTATCGGCACCAAGTTTTTGCTTATATGCTTTATTTTCTCTAATTAACCTTTTAACTGCAACACTGTCTAGCTGAATTATTAGGTTCTCTGTCTGGCTTTACATTATTTTGTTAGTTTTTCTTGTTCTTTCCATTTTGCCTTAGTTTAATTGAATGTTTCTAGCCTGGTTAAACGTTTTCTTTAAATAGACTTAAGGTTTTCAATGCGAAGCTGAAGTATTTTGTTAAATTCTTTTAAAGCTGTTTGGCTCTTATTTCCTTGCAATCTGGTGTTGCCCCGACTTCGTAATTTTGAATGAAACTAACTTTACACACAATTTTTTTGGCAACCCCTGATACGTATTCATAGTCAAACTGAGCCTATATTTGCACAACAGGAGGCAGGGTATTAAATATTTTGTTGGCTATTTTCATGAAGTTATGTGTGACAGAAAAAGAAAATCTACATTCAACACTGTTTAACTGATGACGGTACAAAAAGGAAAAGTAGTTTATAAAAGCTATATTGAAACATAATGGATCTATAAAAACTCAATAGCCTGATCTGGAGTGAACCCTGCATCTTTTCCAATAACTCAAAACCCTTTTAGTGTCTCCCCTGGGTTGACAGCTTTGGGCTGGCAGGTGACAAAGTGACTAACCTAATTTAACATAAGCACTCTGGGATCTTCTCTAAACACAGGGAGCAGAGGACAGCGATCTCCAGAACAACTGACGCTGAAATACATCTCAGAATTGCATCTAAAATATATTAATAATCACAGAAAACATTATTCTCCAAGTGCTCTGTCATTTTGTCAACCAAAATGCCAATGGTAAGCCCTTATGTTGCAACGTTCTGATTTGAATCCGGTTGTCAGCCAGGCTTTGACAACTGCAATCATTGCTCTATTTTTCTGGGGACACTTGGCAGATGAAGGTGAACAGTTAAACACAACCGATTGCCATTACCTTAGCATGTTTCAAAAAAACATTTTAATACTGAATTAATGCCCCTACCTGGGATCTCCAAGTGTTTTGTGACAGGACAGATGGGGTGAGGTGCGTGGAAATCGACCAGCCTCTGTTATGCTCCTGACTCACCAAGTGAGGTCGTCTTGAAACTTTTATGGAGCAAACCAGCTTTGCAGGTGAGGGGAATGATATAGACATATTAGGGTTGTGTGGCCAGTCAGCTGCAGTATACAATAGCAGACTCAGAAATAATTACAGGAATGCTACACTGTTCTTTTTTTAAAGAATGGCATGAAGAGACTCTCTTTCATGAAAGTAGAGACATACCTGGTCACTTTGTTTCTCCTGACCACATTTCTTTCTTGAGAGCACCTCCATGCCTCTGGATGCATTGTATGGAACTGCAGTGTAACAGCATAGTCAAGGCAAATGACTCCTTATGTCCTGGATATCTCCCCCACTCCTCCATCTCCCAGATATTGCCTCAACCCACCTTCATGTGATTGGTAGTACATACATACATACATACATACATACATACATACATACATACATACATACATACATACATACATACATACATACATGCAAGTAAATGCTCTATGTGAATAAAAAAGTGCAAATAACTTACTGATGCACACCTCCAAAGTCTCCTCAGCTTAGAAGTTAACACCAAATATTCAGATTTAGTTGCCAAGAACCAATGCCAGGATGCACTTCAAACCAAATGGCATGGAGCCAAAAAAAAACTTGTCCATGTTTCAACTTTGCTGCTCCTGCTGTGTTTTTGGCATATTCCCAACAAGATTGTTTTAATTTTAAAAGATTTATTCACTGAGAAAGTAAAATTTAATTAAAGCTTCTCATCAAAACAGGGCAATTGTTCTTTTACAAATAGAAAATAATACTGTATCTCCCATGATGTAGTCCATGTTTAACGTTCGGGTTCCTAATGGGGGTCCCTATGGGGCGATGGTGGCGCAGAGGTTAGGGAGTTCATCCTGCAATTTTGCCGGTTCGATCCCCCGCTTTAAAAGTCTCCGTCGTCGTGTCCTTGGGCAAGACACATCATCCACATTGCCTGGTGGCGGTAGTCAGAGGGCCTGGTGGTGCCAGTGTATGGCAGCCTGGCCTCTGTCAGTCTGCCCCAGGGCAGCTGTAGCTACTAACATAGCTCACCACCGTCAGGGTGTGAATGTGTGTATGAATGACTGAACTGTAGTGTAAAGCGCTTTGGAGGTCGTCAAGACTAGTTAAAGCGCTATACAAGTGCAAGCCATTTACCATTTTATGTCGAGGTTTGATTCCCTTAGTTTAACGGGAGGCTGTTCAAGGCATTTGTAAATATTTATTTTTTACAGCTGCATAATACAACTGGAGTGCTTTTCTAATAGAAGTGTCTAATATATTACAGTAGTTAAAACCTGAAAGTGATTTTTTCGTTTTTACAGACAATGTAGTATAAACTCAAAATTCAACTGTTTATACTTTTAACAATATACGGTGGTTCAGTGTATGACTATATTGTCTGCAAACTTGATGCAAGATAGTAAACTTGGCAGAGAATATGCTTTTCTAACTGCATCATTGCTCACAGTTCCTAGCTAAATGATCTTCAGCATTTTTCACATGCTTATTTTAAAGAGCTCCTGTGTTGTCAGCAGCAGTGTTTGATTGACAGATGGGATAATCGTTGGGGTCTAAGGAGGCGTTCTGTGTTGCACCTCTTGTGAATTCTGAGTTGACAGGCAAGAGCCTTTATCCTCCTTTGTCAATTTCAAGTGTATTTATCTTCCCCCACCATCTTGCTCTTTATTTCAAAACATTTTTTTCTCAGATAATGTAAAACTTTGCCATTTATTAGGGGCACTGGTTAAAAAAAAATGTAATTCAATAAACTAAATGTCCAAATTAACATGAAACGGTCTCAGATTTTCAAAAGAAAATGGCTTAAAACAAGCTTTGTCAATGCGTAGAGAGAAAAAAACCCAACCCCAAAATTCACCAAATTAATGTTATTGTCAGTTAGAGCTCATGCACATTCTGACAGCAACAAAAATCCTGTTTTCCTGGTCTTTAAAAGCCATCATGTGTCATATTGTGTGCCTCATAACAATCCACGACTTTACCAAGTGAACCCATAAGCAGTCTGCAGAGTTTAGCGCCAAGGAAAAGCCATTGGGTCTTAAGTTATCATCTTATGTCAAACTAATCACCCCATTTGATCCCAAAAGTGTTCATGTGACTAGGACCTTATCAGCCATCATATGTCATTCACTCTGAACACTCTCCGTTTGGTATATCAGGCTCTCTAACATTGTTTACAAGCTGGTCACTTCCTCAATTAAACCCTTATCTATTTCTCTGTTGCTTCGCTCCCCTGGTCTGTCTTTTTTAATACTCTTGACCAGTAGTTTGCCCTCTGATCTTTGGCTCAGTAACCTTCCTTTTGTCCTCTCAGTTTTACACCAGCTCTTACACCAAGTCGTCCTACCCTCCAGTCGTTAGGCTGTCATTTTTTTGACTAAAACTGTCTGAAGCTTTTCTTGTCCTCAGCCCTAGGTGTTTCCCTCTTTCTGATCCGTATATTTTGAATCTTTTCAAAGTCTTTAAACAGCCTTGATTACTACCAGACCTGCATAGTCAAGAAATCACCTAAATAGAATCTGTTTTAGGATTTAATATCTCAAAAAGAAACCACCTCTAAATGCCAATAAAAATTTATATTTCTTTTGAGGTGGACAAGTCAAAGTTTGGACCTAAATTTTATTGAGATGCTGTGGTGTAACTTGATACAGACTGGTCATGCTGGAAAATTCTCAAATGGCTTATTTAATAAAGAAAAGAAAATTCCTCCTGGGAATGTAAAAGTTAAAAAGCTTTATGGCAGTTTTTGCAACAGAAGGTGGCACAACCAGTTTTTATCTTTAGGAACCAAGTACGTTTTTGTAGAGGGGCAGATTGGCTTTGAAAACCTCTTACCTTTAACTGTATTAAATGAAATAATTTGTGGGAAACGTTTGTATTTAAAAAGGTTAACTGTGTCTGACCACTAAATTTGTGTGGTGATCTGAAACATTGAATTGGGGGAAAGGGGTTGAAATACTTATTAAATGACATTGTACTCAGCATTTTAACAGCTGCCATGTTACATTACAACATGCAAAACACTGGGTGAACGTTTTGTTCAAATCCCCAACATTTTTGTTGATGTGATTCCTCATTGATCTGAGTCAATTTACGTTTGCCACTTCATTGCCCCATTTCGTGTTGCTATTTCAAATCAGTTTACTATTCAACCATTGCATATAATTAATTTCTGAAGTATTTTAATAAATTATACAGATGATTAAACTCAAAAGTTGTTTAGTTTTATTGTATATTATTCTGTGAAGATTTCATGTTTGAGTATTTCTACTGATTTTGGTTCTATCCTCTTTGGGTCAGTTAACTTATGAAATATGACAGACTGTGAACAATGATTACGCCAAAATACCTCTATACAACAGCCTACTGGTTGATACTTTGATATTGATTTTCACATAATCACATTTCTTTACAGCAGACAAGTTGTTCAGAGGAATTCTCTTTAGAAAAGACGTTGAAGCTAACATCCCCTACATGGGTATGGACTTATGTATGTTTGGTATGTAATGAGACATTGTGTAATTGTTAATGTGCAAAACATTAAACATTTTCATGCCATGATGTTTGGTTTTGGCTCTGGTGCAGACAGCAACTACTATAGAAACAACAGATGTTTAGAAAGGTATTCATTGTGAGAGTTGTACAGAAGAGATGTGCTGCAGGTTTCTGGACCTGGTTTCAAGAAGGCACTACGAGAAAAGGTAAGTGGTTAGACATTATCTGATAATGGTGAGCATATCTTACTGATATGGGAATTATTGGAGTTTCAGGAGAAAGTGAGTGCATCATCCACAGAGCTGAGTTTGACAGTTGTGTGGTGTTTGGAGGTCGAGTAAGGTTTTGTTCTTATTTCCTTCCAGGTCAGCGCTGTTGAGCAGTGATGTGTTGGAGGGTGAACAGACAGGTGAGTGGAGAGGAGGACTCAGAGAGCACTTATACCAGGAGGACTGATGGAGGAGCCGCGGAGAGAGGGAGAAAGACCCAGCCAGATGTTCCCCACACAGATGCTAGGAATCAGGAAGCAGGTCTCTGGAGCCCAGAACTCAGGCATTACTGGATAAATCTGGTTTATGTCCGAGAAAACAAAGGGGGTTAGTATCAGATCTTCAGAAAGCAAGGAATACCAAGAAATGAGGACACGATTACCACTCATGTAAGCAGACCATTCTGACATCTGTCTCAGGGAGCCAGCTCCTCTTTATGCTCCTCCTGATGAGCCTTAATGAGCTGCAGCAAAGTAACCTTTAACTGCCAGTCACACCCTGGAAGGAAGGAGGAGGAGAGAGACACACACCAAAGCAGCCTGATCTGTGGACTTGACAGATGTGATTTCAAAAACACCAAACATTTTCTTTCATATGGCTTCTACAGTTTAAAGAGCTTCAAATAAGGTGCCAAATAACTTTCCAGAGTAACTCTTTCATTTCTCTGCAGAAATGAATTACACAATGAGAGATTAGGGAATCCAATTTGATCACACATCTTAGCAGAATGGGACAGGGGGAGGTGTATTAGGCAGCATACTGTTGGCTAGTTAAGCAAGTCTGACAAAGTTTCATGCTAATATTAGCTTGTTAGACATGAAGCATAATAACCACATTTACTTGAAAATGTCAACCAAATTAATTTGGTGTTTATTACATATCTAGCTTTAGCAATTTACCTATACAGTTGTGTTCGAAATAATAGCAGTGCCTCAACAGCAGCAAGAAAATCACTGGTGTTATTAACATTTCAAACTCTATACCCCAGATAAGTTTCTGGGGGGTAAAATAAAGGTATAGAAAACCAACAAACCCAACAGGACAGCCATGCATACTGTGGATTCTGTGAAATTGAATGATTAACTGAAAAGGGTGTGTTCAAAAAAATAGCAGTGGTGAGTTCAATTAGAGAGGGCATCAATTAGGGAGGGTATTCTGGGAAAAAAGGGTGTTAACAGGTGATCCGTATTTAAGGATCAAGACATCTGGCATGCTGGCTGTGCATTTGTCCTGAAAAAACAAGGAAAATGGGTCGTTCAAAACACTGTTCTGAAGATGAGCGTTTCCTAATAAAAAAATTGATTAAAGAAGGGAAAACATACAAAGAGGTGCAGAAAATCATTGGCTGTTCAGCTAAAATGATCTCAAATGCCCTGAAATGGGAGCAAAAAACTGAAAAACGAGGAAGAAAAAGAAAGACAACCCCTCGAATGGACAGAAGAATAGCCAAACTGGCGAAGACTCAGCCAATGATGGGATCCAAGAGGATCAAGCAAGACCTTCAGTTGACAGTGAGTACTGTGACAATCAGAAGACGTCTTACTGAGGTTAACCTTCCAGCAAGAAGCCCCCGCAAAGTCCCACTGCTGAGAAAAAGACATGTGCAGAAGCGTTTACAATTTGCCAAAGAGCACATTGACTGGCCTGAAAAGAAATGGCATAATATCTTGTGGACAGATGAAAGCAAGATTGTTCTTTTTGGGTCTAAGGGTCACAGGCAGTATGTCAGACGCCCTGCAAACACAGAATTCAAGCCACAGTACTCACTGAAGACCATTAAGCATGGTGGTGCAAGCATCATGATATGGGGATGTTTTTCATACTATGGTGTTGGTCCGATTCACCGCATACAAGGGATCATGGATCAGTTCCAGTACATCAGGATCCTGGAAGAGGTCATGCTGCCATATGCTGAGGAGGAAATGCCTTTGAGGTGGACCTTTCAACAGGATAATGACCCCAAACACACCAGCAAGCGAGCAAAAGCATGGTTCCAGATGAACAAGATTCAACTGATGGAGTGGCCAGCACAATCCCCGGACCTTAATCCCATTGAAAACTTGTGGGCTGACATAAAAAGTGCAGTGCATGAGGCAAAACCAAGAAACGCTGAGGAATTGTGGAATACAGTGCAATTATCCTGGGCTGCAATACCTGTGGAACGATGCCAGAAGTTGGTTGACTCCATGCACCACAGATGTGAAGCAGTCATCAGAAACCGTGGTTTTGCAACAAAATATTAGTTTAGGATACTCAGCTAGGTTCACTTATCAAGAATTTCTTTGTTTGTACAGTACATTTTTGAGTTTCCAAGGAAAGATGGCAACACTGCTATTCTTTTGAACATGCCATTTCTTACTTTATTTGAAATATTATTATTATTATTTAAGTTTTGATGACTTTGCGCAATTGTTTTGCTTTGGAATAGAATGTACTGTGTCCCCAATGTATCTGTGTTCATTAAAGTACAATTTCTTTGAAGAATTTTGACATTTACTCATTTTTCTAAAGGCACTGCTATTATTTCGAACACAACTGTATGTGTGTGTGTGTGTGTGTGTGTGTGTGTGTGTGTGTGTGTGTGTGTGTGTGTGTGTGTGTGTGTATATATATATATAGATAGATAGATAGATACACACACGAGAACAGCTTAACCTTATTTTAAACTGACAAGACAGTAACCACCTTTTAAAGTTCACTCAGTTTTAATGTATTTGTGTATCAAGATAAAAATTAAGAAATTCAATCAAAGATCAGTACATAAGGTGTTATAAAATGTACAGGTATTCTGACATCCTTTTTGTGCCACTGCTTATGAATTTGGGAATAATAAGCTTACACATATTGCTGTATCTACTATCTATGATTTACTTCTCACTTTACTTTGCTTGGTTGTCCAAAGCGGTCATTTTGTCAGTTAAAATCTGGCCATGTTGCTAAAACGCTTCATTCACTGTGTCTGTTTTCCTTGCTGGAGGCCTGATTACCAAGCCCCTTACCAGCACAGAATTGTCAGCACAGTCAACTTACCCAGGATGAACTGCTATGACTTCCCCGTTGAGTCATGCTTGGCTTGTCTGTGTAACCCAACCCTTGACGTATTTTGGCATTTCTGCAGAATTCTGTAGCAAAGATGCCACCTGGCCTTATTCTCCCCAACATGGCAGCATGTCTTCTCTCTGCCTCACATATTAATGACCTCAGAGCCTCTTTTTCTCATTCTGAGAGTCTGTCTATGCTCAGGAATTCACCCAACTCAGGCTGCTATTCATTATCCCCTCCCATGACCTGGATATGATTTCACTATGATACAGTGCAAGAAGGTGGAGCCTCTTGAGGATCTAAGAGCATCTCTCATGATCCTCCTCACCAGGATGCAAGTATCGCTCGGAGATGCTTGAAGCGCAATTGAAAGGAGTAATTACACAATTAATGTCTTATTTTGAATATCACTTGTTGTATCCCAGATAAATATTTTTTTTAACTTCTGAAAAGCTCTATCCTAATTCTTTAAAATTACAATTGACCATATTCTACATAGAGTATCACGAAGACAGACCTATGTCCTCTTTTGTTGCTCATGGGTTGTAACAAACAGCCCTTTGTTACATCTAAGAATTAAGGCCTTTAACTTTTCATTTGAGCACTTTAACTTGGATATTTGGCACTTTAGATAGCACACAGCACTATAATTAAGGAAGCATATTTGCACATTTTAGAAATAATTGCAAACAATTAATTTATAAGTGTTTATTGATTGTCTTTCTGGATGGATGGATGGATGGATGGATGGATGGATGGATGGATGGATGGATTGTCTATCCTTTGTCCTGGTTTTAAATTCAGTGGCACTGTAGCACTTTAGAGTGGTTGGGCTCTGGAGTAATTAAATTAGAGTGCCAACAAAGTCAATATTTGTGCATCATTGCCATTTAGATCTTTGTGTTTTATTGTATCTTAAAGTGGTTTAGTGAAATATGTTTTGTGTTTGTACTAACCTTGTCCTTGTGTCCAGGTCCATCACCTAAAAGAGGTCTGTGTAGAAACAGTGGCAGTACCTTCGTTATTTAAAAGGGCTTCCAGTGGTGCCTTTCTCTGATGTTTCTCCTAGCATCTTTTGCTCGCAACGTTGAGGGGTTTATGCGTTTTATGGATAAAAATAGCTGGCACAGCAGTTGGTCTCAGCTTGGGAGGGTAATGCCCACCAATTAGCTCCTTCATCAATTTTGTTGGTAAAGTGATTCAAAGTCTCCTGGAGAGAAAAGTTGAGAGCACAAATGTGGGTCCTTCAGAAGTTGTGTTCTTCCAATTTCGCTCTATTTTCATGTGGGAAGCAATGAAGACTCTCCTCCCTTTTTGTGTTGTATATTTATTTATTTTTTAATTACAGCCAACTGAGGCAACATGTGGCATTGTCTAAATTTACACCAGACAAACATAATATGATAAAAAAAAAACTTGAGTAACATTAACCTTCCTGTGTTAACTCAGTAGGTTCCAGTCCAGTAGGACCTAACTACATCATTAACCCAGCATGCATTGCGCAGGTAAAAGAATGGCAACCTCTATGGGTGAAAAACATAACAAAGGATATACAATTTTTTAAGTAAATATGATTTTTTACGTCAATAGGAAAATGACAACATATTTAGGCCTACATGTTCAACTAATTATGGATCCCTTCAAGGGTCAATAATGTCACGAATGTCAAGAATCAACCGGATAAACTGGTGTTAGTAAACACTCTTCACATCCTTAAAGGAGCAATCTAATACAAATTTAAAAAAATGTGAATAAAGAGGTAAAATAAAAAAAATTGTATATACACATACTGAAAAGAACACTGATGAGTCTCCTTATGCCATGTGTGATGTCAGAGGGACATGCCTACTTTTTGGTAGCTAGATTTGATTTTGAGTAGAAACTGATTTACAACAAAATAGCTAAAAAAACAGAAAAAACAGTGTTATTCTGTACACTGTAATAAAAAATAAAGTGAGTTTGACTTATTTCACAAAGACCTCTTCCCAGTAGATTAAGAAACAAAACTCATTGGAGCCATACTGATGATTTTGTTCCTCAGTTTTAAATATAGAAATTAATTATCCACCACTGACAACTGATTGAACACAACCGTGAGATACTTTTTAAATTTAAAAGTACTTACTCTTTTGTTGTGGTTGGCTAGTTTTTAGCATTCATACACATAAATCAAAATTAGCATTCTAAAATGTGATGTGTGATGTCATGGTAAGTGCTGCCTTATATTTTTTCATAATGATGTTGGACACAATACCTCCAAAGTATGTACGTTGTCCATAAAGTCCTGTTGTAAATTAAATTTCCCTATTGTGAAGAGCATTACTAACAATATGTACAAATTTTCTAAAGAGGCGACACACATTGATTGTGTTACGTAGATAACAGAAGAGCTGAGAGAGAAACTGAGTCAAGCTGTGGTCAGTCTGAGCACACTGGTTTCTCTTCTTCTTTCCACTTCTGAGCACCTGACTCAGAAACCTGCCAAGCCAGCTGTTCTTCATTCACAATTAAATACAGAACAGCACACACTCAGGGAAGTTTTGCTAAACTTTCTGTGCTACATTGCTGTGCAGCTCTAGTTAGATGTTTTGGGCTTGTTGATTTTGGTTTTTCATTACAATGTTTAGCCTGTTTGAGACTTGAATGTTTTCTTTTTCCTAAAACAATTACCCTATTGGCTGATAAGCTGATATTGATAAGGTAAGTTTCACTGCTTGTCTCCATTCTTGACTTCCTAATAATGAATGTTGATAGGCTGTGGTTCAGCTTTCTTGTTGCTGTTTGTTTTTTCTCAAGAAAATCAGCATTACTTAGCTATGGGACATCTTGCATAAAAGTTGCATTTTTTTTAACAGGGGTTCAATGTAAAAACAATTCCATTTGAAACTGCCCGAACTAAACTTTCAAATGACAACCAGATTATGCATTCATGTTTATAAATTCAGCATGCTGAATTTATAAATGCTGTCATTTATAAATGACAGCATTTCGGAGCAAAACAACATATGTGCCAATGAGTTGATTTTTGTTATATTGGGGGGGGGGACACAAAACATCTGTTACACTTATGAAAATCCCCCAAAAAATCTGGATTTTTTTTAATCCAAATTTCAAAGCCTTTCATATCAATATGCTTAATAAAATGGCAAAATATTCACTTTTATATTATTGATTTGTTCAGAAGGATGGATAAAAGCATGTGTTGACTATCCTAACATACTCAATTCAGTGTTGAACTTCTAAGAAGAAAGTTGAAGTTGACAGAAGGCATGTGCTATTTCTTTCCTTTGAGGCAATCTGTGTAGTGGTGGGCATTGTGTGTACATCATTTTAAATGGGGGGGCAGCAGCATAAGTGGGTGTCTGTTAGTAGTTGTGTAACACGGGGAAAAAAATCTGTAGAGTGTGATGATTTCCAGGCTGTTTATTTGCCATGAGTGGTTTTGGGAAGTTTGTCATTGTTGCTCATGTATGTTTTCAGCAAATAATGACTTCAGAAACTCGTATGACTCTGACAGGCCTTCTCTGACGGCGCGCTGGCCAAACATGGATTTAGGAAAATTGTGCTAACTAAAATGTGGCCAAACAAGTCAAAACTGACTCCGAGTATGGGCTGAGAAATTGGCTTGTAAAGCATGCTGGACCCACCCTGACTGTGCTCACAAATCCCCCACGAGGTATGTTGCAGCCACCTCTAAAAAGCATCAATGACAGAGGGTGCGTAGATGGGACAAAAAGATTCCTGTGAAAAGTGACATGGCTTCAAAATGAACAAGTTTCTTTTGAATTGCATCACTCACAAGGTGAAATTCTAAACAGCTTTTATTAAAATGAATACAATAATGTGAGGTAACCCCACCAAATGACTAATTTTAATGAATTACTTTGGCAAAATTGTTAAGATCAGCAAATATGAAACTTTCTACAAACTGGCATTTTGCTCAAAGTAGTCAGGAGAACCTAGAACTGTGGTTTTCTACTAAAGTAGCCAGGTATCATTATAGGCTTCTCTTTGAATAATGAAGACATGGTGGTAACTTGTATCAGCTGTGTTCAGTATCACTGTTTGGGGGGGGCAGGTTCACCCCCAGTACTGGGGGCTGGAGCTCAGGGCGTTTTCCCCTGAATTTGTGCTCAAAATATAACATGCTTAAATCTAATTGTTTACTTTAGCTATTACAAACATAATTTAAAGATAAACGCATGAAATCTACCTAAATGTCAAATTATTTGAAAAACATACTTAATTATTAAATTGTTTGTAATTGCTGAAAGGTTCCTCCCCTAGTACATGGGACAATTCTCAGCTGGATCTCGTCCAGTTTGTAGATGCTCAAACAAATGCTTTGAGTATGATGTGTAAAGGCTGAATGGCAGTGCACACCCATGCTTCGACACGAGCAAAATCGCTAGGCAGTAGCGCCTGGCCAGAGAAGAGCACTGTTCTGTGGTTTTTATGACTTTCTGCCTAAGCTTTAGGTTGGCATTGCTTCCTAAAGTGATTACATTGTCTGACATGAAGTAAGCAAACATTAGTAGTTAAAAATAACTCTGAAGATAACCTAATGTTAGCAGTGCCTTACCCTAATGAACGTTGCCCATTAAAACCATATTTAAGTTTAAATGCCTCTACTGTTGTCAGCAGAAATAAGGCAGGGCAACTGTTCATCACTGCGGGCCACAACCCAATGTTAGTCGATATTTAGAGTCTACAATTTCACAAAAGAGCTAAATTTGATACAGGTTTGTTCAGCCAAACAATGTCTGTGTTCCTGTGTGGATTTACTTTTGGTGAACCTACTGGCTCTATCAATCTGCCAGATCAGGGGCAATTTGTCAGTCTGCTGTAGCTCCACAAAAAATAAATAAATTGGATTTTGCATCAGCATCAAAAGATGGTATTTGGTACTCTCCAAGTATGCAATGCAGGTACATCTCAAGAATTTGGAACATTGTGAAAGTTTTTTTTTTCATACAGATTAACTTTAAGTAATTTCCCTCTGGAATTATTAAAGTATGTCTGACTTACACAGTGATGTACTTCAAGCCTATACTGTGCAAATAAAACAGAAGTGCCAGGTTTCAAGAAAGTATGTACATTTCTATGCACTCAATACTTGGTTGGGGTCCTTTTTTTTTTAATGCATGAAAAGCTGCATCAATCTAATGCGACATGGAGGCGGTCAGCCTGGGATTTTGCTGAGGTGTAATGGACACCCAGATTGCTTTGATAGTGACCTTCAGATCATGTGCTTTGTTGGGTCTAGTGTCTCATCTTCTTCTTGACAATGCCTCATAGAATCTCTGTGGGGTTCATGTCTGGCCAGGTTTCTGCCCAAGCAGCGTAACAGTTTGGTCGTTAAACATTGCGGGTGCAGCTTTCTGCCCACACTTTTTCCTTCCACTAATCTTTCTATGAGTGGTGCTTTCTTACGGCACTCTGAACAACAAGCTCTCTTTAGAAATGGCCTTTTGTGGCTTACCGTCCTTGTGGAGTGTTTCACTGCTTTCTGAATATCTGTCAAGTCAATGTGTAGCCTACTGACCCTGACTAAAAAAACCTTTAGTCTCCGGAAACCGTTGTTGCTGTTTTTGAGGTAATTAACTTTTAGGATGTGACATCATGAGTGTCCCATGTTGAATTTCTCTGAGACACGCTGAATTGTGTGGAAGATTTCTCTTTGCAAGTCCTAATCATCAACATTACACGAAATAAAGACTTGAACTATTACTCGGCTAAACAAATCTATATATTTGATTTTACTTTCTTAAATGGTTGCAAAAACTGTAACTTTTTCACAACCCCCAAACCTTTCAAGATGTACATGTTGTAGTAATCCGAGCCATATCAGCTGAAGGATGCAGAGTACATCTGATGAGCTTATTAGCTTCCACCACCATGAGGGTTTTATTTTTCCAACAAGCTGTCGGAGGGTAGCTTGTCGGAAATGTTGTTTGCGCATAGTTTCAGTAAAGCTATGCGGTTTGGGTTAGAAAGTTAAATTAAGACATAAAGCAAGCATTACTCATGGACAACATACTGGATATCCCAAAGTAGAGAGCTTCAAAACTGCTGTGTGAGCATCTGTTTATTTTGGGGATTAAGAAACAGAAATACTAACAGAACAGTACAAGCACTTTATATGAATATATATATATATGGTTTCTCCCTCTTTTTCATATTGCAGCTCCTGACTGGTATAGTGCGCTTTATAAGGGGAAGAGTGAAATCCATGATTTACTTTTTTACCTTTTTTTAAGCCACTAGTTTAAGAGTGGATGATATATTTTTTTAAGTAAACCTCTTTCAACACACCCTTCATTTTCTGAATTACATTTTTTTTTTTACATGTCTTTTGAATGTAACCCGCCCAAAATCTAGAACTGATCGAGATGGTTCTTTCAGCCACACAAGCTGTTGATCCAATATGATGATTGTGTATATAAAAAGAAAACCGGCTAATGCATTAGGTTTCTTGAAAATAGCGATAGACTGGCACTGAAACCTGCTATGGGACATGAATCTGAGGAGGGGAACATAATGACTGAGAAGTGAGGCAGACGCTCCTACAACACAGCGAGGGGAAAAAAGAAGAAAGGAGGGCGGAGGGTGAGCTGATCCTCAGTATTTGTGCTTGTGTGTGTGCGCGCGTGTGTGAGAGGAAGGAAGAGACGAAAGAGAGACCTGCTCACACGGAGACCCACTCCCTCACACACTCTCGCTCTCTTCTCTCTCTTTCTCGGAGCCGGGGGAGAAACCGGGAAGGCAAGAATGAGGAAGAGGTCCGCTGCGCTGCGCGCCTCGTTTCAGCGAATGCGGGATTGCTGATGAAGCGCCGCTCCGGTCATCCGAGCATACAGGTCACTCAGGTCGCGCTGCATGGAAACAAGGAGTAGGCAAGAAGAGCAAAAGATAACGGCAACACATAAAGGGAAAACACTGTGTGTGCATGGGAATCCGGACTACTCTTCCCTCCCTTTGTGCGTCTCGGTGGTTGGATACGCTGTCCTGACTAGCGTATAAGAGCTCCCTGCGTCTCCATTACCGTTCCCCACTACGGGCTTTACCTCTGCCACCACTCCTCCTGCTATCACTCCTTCTACTTGCTGGCATTGCAAGAAAAGCTGTATTACTACTCTACTACGAACTGTCAACTCCGGATTGAAAAAGGTAGGACAAGGCGATGTTCCCTAGGTGTTTTTAAATAAAATAAAATAAAATCATTGCGGGGGTCCAGGTCTGCTCCGGTATTGTTTATTGTAAGCAAGTTTTGGGGGAGGGGGTGGAGTAAATGGGACGGCAGAAGGGGGAACAATCGGGGACCCAAAGAGAGACTTGGAAGCACCATGCGTCAGAAGGATGTGGATGCGTTTCCTCACTCCATCCTTTCCACGCTTTTCCCACAACGCGCTTTTCATGTTTGATTTTTGATAAACATACCCGGTGGTTTGTAGATGAACTGACGGTTTACGTTGTAAGGAGAGAGAGAGAGAGAGGGGGTAGCTGCTGAAGAAACAGGTTTTTCTCCATTATTCATGTCTTACCTGTTATCCCATTCATTCCTTTCCCCCCTCGTGCTTAAGCCCATCCGCCTACCTCACCTATTTATAGAGGAGTAATGGTTAAGGATTCAGAGCACGTTCCGATCGCCACGCTCTCGCCTCTTTATATGCGTTCAGTGTGGATATTGGGCGACAAACATGCGCAGTGCCTGCTTAACCAATGTGAAGGATGGATGCGCACCGAGAGGCACTTTTGCGCAATCCTGCAGGCCCTGCATCCTTTGCGCCAAGCGGCACGGGCATTTTCAGTTGGGGCTGTTTGAGTGCCTGTGCGCTGTAGTCCCCATCAGGTGCGAGTGAACAGCTGGAGTATGAATGGGTTCCTTTGGATCAGCTGAATTTCGATTATTAATACAAAAGCCTTATATTAAAAAAAATAAAATAAAAATATTTGCTAAATGTAATTTAGAAGATGAGTTTTATTGAGTAAGGCAGTTCAGGGTGTCTACTAGCCTGGCATGCATGATATTAAATGTCAAAAAATTCATTCATGTGATTCTCTTGTTCAATCAAGGCTTTTCCAGGCACTGCTCTTTCCAGCTGACTTCATTTTATGGATTTTTATTGGCATGACGCAAAGCAACTGTGGGACATATGAAATATTTATTTATGACGGTGAAAACAAAATGCTGCCAGGGGTCTTAAACTGCTTTATTTGTGCCTCCCATCCGCAGTGATGCTGATGGAATTTAAGATCTTGTGATGAAATGGTCACGCTTCATTTTAGGCACTGAGATGGCCTCGGAGAAGTGTTTCCAAACGATTAAAAGCCGCTTCTATTTCTAGCTGTGCATTGAGGTTTAGGTGGCTCCACATCAAGCGGTTCCCTCTTTTTAACTAGGTGTAGGTGAGCATGTGTTGCAACTTTTTCCAGGCTTGTAGCCACTGCAGTGCAACAACACGATTGGACACAGTTTCCTTTGACCGATGTATGGTGGATGGAAGACAATCATTACGTTATAGGTTAATGGAAATAAAAAAATTTAATTGCAGACGTTTTTAGGGGGACTTTGTCACGTTACCATTAGTAGCAGTTATACTTTAGTTTACATTATTTGAAACTGCCTTTTTTTTTAAAAAAAAAAGCTTTTTTTTCTCAAGACTGTTTCAACCATCATGAAGCGACCATGTTGATTAAAGCTTACAGTAAACAGTGATCTGATAAGAGAGAGCTGACGTAAAGCTAACAGCTTTTATTTGATTGCTATTAAGATACAGGTCTAAATAGATTTTTTTTATATATATATATCAGTTCATGCTGCAAACTTCAGATTGTGTTACCAATAGATTTGACATATCAAATGTTTTAGTGAGAGGTCCCATCACTGAGTTTGTTAAAAACAATAAATATAAAAACCCAGCTGATTTTAGCCTTTTAGAGACCTCCAAACTAAATTCTTCTCCTACACCTCGGAAACAACAATATATATACGTCTGCATTTATAAGATACCATTTAAGTCTGTCACTGTCTTCATTGTTTGAAAGCAACCACATTACTGCTGGGATTATTAATCAGACTGTTAGCTGCTCCCGATTCTGCCCAAAGTGGTATAAACTGTTGGATTTTGCCTTTCCCAAACTTAAATTTGTATATTCCTGTGCTAATCATTTTTCTTTTGAGATCCTGTAGGTCTCTAGAGGTTATCCTTGTTAAATTGCAATCGGGTCTATTGACTCAGCCGGCATACTTTAAGAGTGGAAAATGAAAGTTGGTCGGGCTCAGAAATCTACAAGTTTGTCAGTGGTTTCTTGTTGGGCTGTTAAGATCTAGCCGGGTCGTATGGTAGGCAGAGGAGTTAAGTCCGGCTTCACAAAGTAAAAGCCCAGCCTAGTTTTTGATTCAATCATTAGTACCTGTCTGTGCTGTGGAGCTGGAAATGTGAATGGTTGGGACTCATCTCTGTACCGGGTTTTTACTTAGTGGACCTGGATTATCCCCCTCTGAATCCCGGAATGTGAATATTTTTCACTGCAAGTTGCTGTTAACTAATATCACCTCAAATGGGAGATCTGACTAGCCTTTCACCACTCTTTCTTACAAATTCTATTATAAAATCTTTTGAAGAAAGAGACCTGTTAATGATAACCCTTACTGTGTTAACCAGGTGGAAGAAGTTAAGTTTTGGTGGAAGTAAAGGAAGGCTTCTTTATGCCATTTGTCTACTTTCTGTTGTTGGGCCTCAGATGGCCTCACATTTGACTCTACACTAGTTGGTTCAAGGTCAAGTCATTGCCTGCAGGTCCTTTGGCTGCAAAATCGCCCTGAGCCATTACTCCTCCTCTGTCATGCTTGTTGATTTGTATGAGGGGATTTTGGAGCTCACAAAATATGAAGCTGTGCATCATGGCCACATATCTCTTTAATAAATCCTCATCTACCCAGAGGACAATTTTACACAATGCTGATGGTTCATTTTGATGCCACTTTGTAAGCCCAATCAATAAGTTCAATCTTTTTCTAATTGTACTGTCACAAACTTAAATATTGAAATGATGTGGACCCAGTGTTGATATGGAGGTAGCTACAAGCTTTACTCCTCCCGGCCTGTAGGTGGCGCACCTGCGGTTGTCCGTTCATGGTTCCGACCTCCGGTTGTGCTGCTTGCCAGCTGGTTTCCAGTAAATTTTTCTTAGCATTAGTAAACATTTAACTTACCATTCCAGAAGGAAAGAGGCAACTTTTGTGTTGCTTCTGAGCCCCTTTGCTTCCTTAAGTCGGCACCAATGCTCAAAAGATTGACCGATGTTCACCCTCATTTTGCTTTCTTGATCTGCTTGAATTTAAGAAATGTAACACGGAGAAGAAGAAGCCATTTCTCAGCGCCATCATGGAGCGACTACGATCTGGCAACTCCTTTCATGTCAACAGTGGCATTATAGCCAGAACTAAATATTTATAATTTGGACCCATCCAAATTTATGAAACAATTATTTATATTCTGTATATTTGTTTTTCTGTAAAATTTATACTTTTATTCTGCACCACTCTAGGCGTTCTGTGAATGTATTATTTTTTTAAATATTAATGGTTTTGATGAAAAGGTTGGAGCTATTACCTTTTTAAAGCCTTGCAGAAACCGACTTTGGGAGTCGGTTTACTTGGATGTCCACTCCGGGGAAGATTGGCAACTTAAAGTTGTTTTATACTTGCGGATGATCTTCCTCAGTTGCCTTATCACCGTTCACTGATTAATTGGCAGCAACAGTTGCTTACAACATGCCACTGTGTATTCTGCTGACCAGCAGACTGCTGCAACATCTGCTTTCACAGAGGTGATTATAGTTGCTGGTGACCAATCAAGTGTTTGATCCATCAACTTAAAAACTTAAATCCAGAGGAAGTCTCTAGTGTCTAGTTTTCACACAACCTTTGGCTGCTTTTGTATTTGATAACACACGAGGAAAAAATGTATATTTTGTGTAAGGCTTTGAAGGTCATCAGTTTTATTTTTGTTGTGATAAAGAAATCCCATGAAACAGAGATTGTTCTTTCTTAAGATGGATCTGTCTTCCACAAACTGACACCACTTTTGGGAAGTGACTTTTTATCCACCTCTGAAAGTTTGAAATTTATAGCTACACCACCTCTGACCCTGTTCCCCTTCCCCTCTGCTTTTCCTCCTTTTAAAGTGGTCCCTTCTATAAATGATTAATCCAGTTGAAAGCTCGTCATCTAACTTCCTTCTCACAATTGCCTCCAATTGTGAAAAGGAAGTTGACATTAATTAAATATCTAGTCTCATTTTATCCTTTTATTCAGGTATAAAAGCAGCTTTATTTTTTATTTATTATTTATTTTTTTTTATTTTAATTTTTTTTTTAGTATTGTAAGGCATGTATAATTGTCCAAAAATTTGGCAGTTATCTCATGATTTAAAGTTGCAGTGTCGCATATTGACTAAAGTTGGGCTTAGATTCAGTTTTTTTTAAGTTTTCAGCTTTAGATCTGACGCTAATGAGTTGCACTGAGTCAACTTTTCCCTTTTAAATGTCCCGAATAGTTACTCTGAAATGCAACTCGCCTAAGAAATGGTTGTGTAGCGTTAGTGGCCTTTTATTCACTAGGTGCCTGACAGGAAGAAGGGCAGACATACAGTAAATGGCCTGGGGTCTGGAATCGAATCAGGGACAGCTGTGTGGAGGACCACAGCTTCCATATACGGTGCGCCTGCTTTTTTATTGTTAGCTACGCAGTGGCCTTTTCTTGGATGCTTTAAGTGTATTTATTAATTGCTGCATTTACTGAGTAAACGCAGCGAATACTCTACATCAGTAGATAATTAAACTGTGGCTGTTGCTGCTACGACCAGCGACGTTAATGGACCATTTTGAGACGTGTCTTTTTTTTTTTTTTTTTTGTCTTAGAACTGTTTCATGTTTCAATGACATCACCAAACAAGGTTTCCTTTCGAATGTTGAACTACATGGAGAGGGAAGCTCTTGAATTTTATTTTCCAAAAATAAGATTGCAAATGGACAAAAGGAATACTGAAAAATTTGAATACAAGCGAGAGCAAGCACTCCTGCCTCTGAACATGACCAAAAAACGAAACAAAATGGTTGTGTAGTGTTGAGCAACGATGATTTACCCTATATGCTTATTGACGGTGACAGTAACAGCTCAGTGTTGAGGATAGCCAGTAGTGATGTCATTGCCTGATGACGGGAACGGCAACTGTTGGTTTGCTGCTGCTTTGTGAGGTTATGCAACAACTGGGTTGGACAAAGAATGGCTAAAAAGAAAAGGACTGAAAATCATCTAAATTTATCTGAATTTGTAGTATTCATCAGCATTTTCCTTTTGCTGTTTTGGATTATGTTGCTCTAACATGATCCATGTCGAAGACTACTTGATTACGGGAAAACATTTCTGTTCAAATCTTGTTGCGATGCATGTACTAACATAAAAAAAAACTTCCAGAAAACAGGGTCATCCTGAAGTTTCTTTAGAGTTGGTCTTGAGAAAATATGCACACAGTTAATCAGACTTCTTAAAGGGACCCAGCAGTCTGTGGATGCACTGTATGCAGCAGCAGAGCAAAGTCATTTACTGGTGGTTGGCATTTTAAAACGAAAAACAAGACAAAAAACAACCATCTTATCCTGATGGATTTAGCTTTCCATTGTTCTGGATGCTATTGTGCCCCTTTAGGGCTCATGCACATATGTCAATGGACAAATGGACACAAAGACAGTGAGTGAGAAGTAATTATGTGCGTTGGTGCCAGATTGATCACTTTGTTTTCAAGTGGTATAACACCAGAGGCTCAAGGAATGGCTTCTGGGCAGATCCAGACTAAAAGCTTCACATCAGTCCTAATGATGTTAAATGTGGACAATTTATCTTCAGTTGCCTCCTGAGGCTTTTTTGTGTATGCATGTTTTTTTTTTTTTTTCTATTTGTTTTGCTCCGACACACAAACCCAGAGGATTTATTATTTTACTCTTTGCGAGATTTAAAGACTCATTAGTCAGTTTTTTTTTTTGTTGTTTTTTTTTTTTGTTTCTTCACATTTACACCCCTACTCTAGTCTCTCATTTTCCTGCCAAACTATTCATTTTCCAACACGTTTTAGATTGGTTTCAATCACGCTTAAAATATTTTCAAAGTGCTTCTCACTTCATTGTGCAGAAAAGATATAATCAGACTGCATTTTGGAGAACCATGACTTCTTTTAGTACTTTCTTTTTGAAGTCTAATCAGTTGTTTCTGCCACCTTTGGGTGCTTTCTTCAGAGGTCTCTGACAAATGGCTACATTGGGGCGGAAGGTGCAGCTCGCCTCACTGCAGCACATGGTTTTAGTTTCCTCAACTTTGTTTTCTGACTTTGTGCCTCTGGGGATCATGATTCAAGGGTTTTGTTTCTGGGCGTGTTGGCTTTTTATTCCTTTTTAAATATGAGTTGGCTTTTCTTCGGTGAATGGTGCCAAGAAGAAAAGCTGACACATTGCGAGACATAATTTTCAGCTTAAAACATTCCAAGTGTCTATCATTAAGTGATGAGGTTTTTTTTCAGTGTGATGCAGAGATCAGAGATTTTCATAAGCCTAGTGTCCACGATGGTGTCTGTAAGGATGGATGTGCACCGTTTTTTTAAACTCAAATCTCATGGACCTCTTGTCTGCTTCTCTGATTAATGCTCTCCATGCCCGGCTGTTAGCTTATGTGGACGGTCATGTCTTGGTAGGTTTGCACTAGTGCCATAGTCCATTTTTAGGCAATGACTAAACTATAAAGTGTTAATTCTGATACAAAGCTTTCTGTGGAGAGAAAAACAATGTGTGCTCATTTTGTAGAGGGGGGGGAGTCAGATTTATGCTCAGGAATTACATTTTAAATTTAAATTATCCCACTAAACAAGCTTTCCAAATAACTGGTGTAAGACGAGGCTGTTTGCTTTTGCCGTTTCTCTTCCTCCTCACGATTGACTGGATCATGAAGTCCACAACAGACCAGAGACGGTATAGAATCCAGCGGACACCTTGGAAGCAGCTTGATGACTTGGACCTTGCCGACAACCTGGCCCTCCTGTCGCACACCCAGCAGCAGATGTAGGAAAAGACGAGCAATTTGGAAGATAGTTCCACACGTATAGGCCTCATCATCCACAAGAGTAAGAGCAAGATCCTTAAGACAAACGCAACCAGCAACAACCCAGTTACATTGGATGGAGAAGCACTTGACGAGGTGGAGGCCTTTACGTACCTCGGCAGTGTCATCGACAAGCGGCGTGGCAGAGATGTAGACGTCAAGACACTGATCGGAAAGGCCTGGGCAGCATCTGTACAACTCCAGGACATCTGGACCTCAAAGGAACTGTCAGAGAACGACACAAATCAGAATCTTCAACTCCAACATTAAGGAAGTACTTCTGTACAGAGCAGAAACGTGGAGGACCACAGTTGCAACAACGAAGAAAGTACAGGTATTCGTTTACAGCTGCTTGTGTAAAATACTCTGCATCCACTGGCCAGAAACCATCAGCAACAATGAGCTATGGCTGAAAACAAACCAGCTGCCTGCAGAGGAAGAATTCAGAAAATGGCGTTGGGCATGGATAGAGCACACCTTACAGAAATCGGCTGACAACACCACCAGACAAGCTGTAAGATGGAACCCACAAGCAAAACGGAAAAGAGGCCGTCCAAGAGACACTTGGTGTCAACACCTTGAGGCTGACATCAAGTCTATGGGAATGATATGGAACCAGCTGGAGGAAAAAAAGCACAGGATGGAGATGCCTGGAGCTCCTTCGTCCCCCTGGAGATCGCCTATGCCCCAGGAGGGGTAATGGGCAACAACTAACCATACTAAACATACAACTTAGTTTTGTAAATGATCTTTGGAGTCCAGAACATTTTTTATTTTTTTTTTTTATTTTGGGAAATCCTTGGCTGTGTTAAAGCAAGCCACTTTGAATAAAAATCCTGCAATATATATTGACCAATATCCACAACCTGGTCATATTTACTTAGTTTTTATCCAAGACCTTTGTCTGGCTAAATAAAGTAATATGTGATGTCCTTAGGTGTTTTACTTATTTTCTTCTTTTTTATGGGGTGGGTTGCATTGACTCTATTTAAATATGAATTCTATATACACTACCACAGCAAAGTTATATTTGTTTTTTTTCTGTCAAAAGGTTAGGTTAAAATGTTTTCCACTGGCTGAAGTAATTTAATGTACAGCAGATCTACTAAATGGCATACATTTGATATAAAAATAAATAAATAAAAAAATCCCCTTTGCATAATGGGACAGGGAAGGATTTTGTTTTCCTCTAAAGGGTCTTTAATTGCTGAAATTGGCATTTAAGTGGTTGAAAATTAAGTGAATTTGGACTATTATATATGTGGAAGAATAAAGACAACATTCAATAAAGTTACAATTGCTATGTCATTATTTAAAAGCAGATGTAATGATGTTCAGGTGGTGCACAACATGAAGGGTCTGTGTTGCAATTTATTAATTACATTTTTTTGTCAGCTTATGTTTGCAGGTTGTTCTCAAGTAAATTTGCTCAAAAAGCCAATAGTCCCACCCTCAACAACAGTCGTGGTTGGTTATAAGGTCCTTCAGGTAAAATGATTTCCCACCCAGATCCACTACCTAACAATCAGTTTGGAATACACTGCTAAAAAAAATTAAAGGGAACACTTAAACAATGCAATGTAACTCCAAGTCAATCACACTTCTGTGAAATTAAACTGTTTACTTAAGAACCAACACTGATTGATAATCAGTTTCAGCTGTTGTTGTTCAGATGGAATAGACACCAGGTGGACACTAGAGGAAATTAGCAAGACCCCCCAATAAAGGAGAGGTTCTGCAGGTGGTGACCACAGACCACTTCCCAGTTCCTCTGCTTTCTGCCTGATGTTTTGGTCACTTTGAATGCTGGCGGTGCTTTCACTCTAGTGGTAGCATGAGACAGAGTCAACAACCCACCAAGTGGCTCAGGTAGTGCAGCTCATCCAGGATGGCACATCAATGCCAGCTGTGAGAAGAAGGTTTGCTGTCTTTCAGCGTAGTGTCCAGAGCATGGAGGTTCTACCAGGAGACAGGCCAGTACATCAGGAGACGTTTAGGAGGCCATAGGAGGCCAACAACCCTGCAGCAGGACCGCTACATGTGCCACATTTATTGTGCCAGGACAACAAATGTGCCCGTGTCTGCTCAAACGGTCAAAAACAGACTCCATGAGGGTGGCATGAGAGCCCGACGTCCACAGGTGGGGGTTATGCTTACAGCCCAACACTGTGCAGGACATTTGGCATTGGCCAGAGAACACCAAGACAGGCAAATTCACCACTGGTGCCCATTGCTCTTCACAGATGAAAGCAGGTTCACAATGAGCACACGTGACAGAGTCTGGAGACGCCGTGGAGAACGTTCTGCTGCCTGCAACACTCTCCAGCATGACCGGCTTGGCAGTGGGTCAGTGATGGTTGTGGGGTGGCATTTCTGTGGGGGACCACACAGCCCCCCATGAGCTCACCAGAGGTAGTCTGACTGCCATTAGGTACAGAGATGAGATCCTCAGACCCATTGTGAGATATGCTGGTGTGGTTGATCCTGGGTTCCTCATAATGCAAGACAACACTAGATCTCATGTGGTCTGGGAGGAGATCCCTCAGGAGACCATCCTCCACCTCATCAGGAGCTGCCCATGCATTGTAGGGAGGTCATACAGGCAGGTGGAGGCCACACACACTACTGAGTCTCATTTGAACTTGTTTTAAGGACATTACATCAAAGTTGGATCCGCCTGTAGAGTGTGTTCTACTTTAATTTTGAGTGTGGCTCCAAATCCAGACATACATGGCTTAATAAATTTGATTTCCATTGATAATGTTTGCGTTCGCTTTATTTTTTGAGCAGTGTAAAAGTTAGTGGTAATGTGACAAACTGGGGAAAAGAGGACATAAATACCCTCATTTCCATATTCTAATACAGATCTAACCCATTACATGTTTTAATTTACTTGCTATGATTTATTAATAAAAATACTAAATGCATTGGATTGTAATTGTATTAAAAGCATAAAAGGCTAGATTGAATGTGTCAGTAGAAAAACACTGCTGGTCTAAAGACTATTTCCACTAGCAGTTTTATATAAAATTGATTTAAAAGTTTGATTCTTTGTTCCAGCCTCTTAAATGGCGCACGGAGCAGCAAATGCTTAAAACGACTGTCAGAAAAACTAATGATGGCTGTTGTGTTGTCTCTTGTTAGCTGCTGTGTGAGATGACTCATTTTGATGTGTTTTTCTCTGTCGGAAACCAAAGTCTTTCCATTGTGAAGCAGCTTTGGAAGAAGTGGATGGATTTGTCCCTGATGGCTTATTTGGTAGGACGGAATTGCACATAGCCAGGAAGATTTAAATGCGGCGAAATTATGATAATTTAGTCCTTTTTTCTATTCCTGATGTAACGGTGTGAATTGATCCATTATAAGTCCGAGCAGTGATTAAAGTTTACTGTGACCAAAAACTACTGGATTTAAAAAACATTGACTCCAACTGATGTAGAAAATCATATTATTCATATTTCATTTCTGTTTAATTGGGTGTTGTGCATCAAACTTTTGTTTTTGCCTAATTAAGATGAATCTCTGTTTCTCAGGATAAAAAAAAATAAAAAAAATTGTACATGGCACTGTGTTCAGTACACTGCTTTTTCTCCATACATTATTACATTGTAAATGTGTTTTATATCCTATTAAATATCCACAGTCCTATTTGTCCATAATCTAGAACAGCGGGATCCAGAGCAAGCTGATGCCTGCAGTGCCTCTGCATCCATGTCTAGTAGTTATTAGGATTAAAATAGTTAACACCTGTATACATTTGGAGCAGTGGAGGTAGTGTGAATGGTACTGTAAATCTCATCATTTGAAAATGCCACATCTAGGCTTGTTTGACCACACAACACAGCACAACTCCTAGTAATGCTAGAAGTTCTCAGGACGGAAATGTCTTCTTGTAATCTGTGTTGTTAAACTAAACTTGAACTGAGTAGGAGATTGTCCACACAATTCTAAACCTAATGTCTAAGAAGAAGGCCAGCAAACTCTTATTTATTGGTTAAATTTTCATTGGCCAAATTCAGCATGATAAAATGCCAATACCAACAAGACCCAAAGTCTTGTATATGAATATTGCTGGTTTGGTTGTATCTCTTTTCATTTGGTTACAAATAGTCCGATTTGTCCAAGACTTAGGTATTCATGAGTTTTGTGGTAGGAAAGTACTGCTGTGGCTACTGATGTCTGATGAATTGTACACTGTCAACATATAAAAGAATAGTTAATTATTGGTTAATGGATGTTGGCGAGCAGAAACATGGAGCGAGTTAAATGAAGATAGTTTTAAAGTTTTGGGTTAACTTGTAACTTGGAAACAGTGATGGATTGTGATATGGTATAAATGCTAGCCTTAATCAAGGCAAAATGATCATTGGCAAAGAGCCCTTTTTGATGATAGTCAAGAGTTTAAAGGAGGTTTAAAGGATCTGGTCTAATCCAGAAATATTTAAATCCATTCTCAAATGTACAAAATCATAATTCCATCATGACATTAAACATAAAGATTAAGTCAAAGTGAAGGCTATGAATATCAATTGCACTAAATAAAGAATACATTGAAACCTATAGAATCAAAGGTGTATGTATTTAGATTTTTCTAAGGCATTATATATTTCTAAAGTCTGTAGTGAAATGTTTTTTGTGTGTGTGTGTGTGTATATATATATATATATATATATATATATATATATATATATATATATATATATATATATAAATAATAAAAAAAAATTACTTTGGGAACAGGATATAACATCCTTGACCTGTTCATGGTAACTGACCTTTTGGTTCTATGATATATGAGACTGCAGTTGTTTTATTCAATGGATTTTTCATCTAATGTGTTGCCATGGTATGTGCCTGCTTTTAAGCATCAATGCCTGGGAGACCTTGACGGTCTTAATCCTGCTTTAGTGAAATGAATGGCTCCCCGCCCAGGGCGCCCTTCAATCAGGGTCGGTGCAAGAAATCAAGTCGGTGTCTGTTGCTTTGCTGCTAGTCTTGCCTGTGGTGATCGGTTGGAGGCATCTGAATTAAAGTTTTTGTTTTTATAACTCTTAGCTATATTGACAGGCTAGAGAAACCTACGCTTAGTCATTGTACACATTGATCACTTGTTTAAATATAAAATGTGCAAAATGAATGGCTTTGCCCTGGCCCGTTATATTACCTGTGCATGCAGCTAGGCATTTTAGATTTCAGCAAAGCTATAAAATACTTTGTGTGTAACTTGATTGAGATTAGGATAAGTCTAAGAAAATGTATTGCCACGTTTAATGCAGTTCAGTAGTTACTGAACACACACAATCATTTACTGTCAAATAACTTACTATACTTGTTACAATTGATTGCAGTGGTGTACATAGTTTAATACATACTATACTGTTTAGACGTCTGTTTAGACCAGGGGTCTCAAATTCAAGTCCACTATGGCCAATGTCCTGCGAACTTTAAATGTGTACTTGGTTTTTCATACTGGAATCTAATAGCCAAGCTGCCTCCTCAGAATCCATTCAACGTCTGCAGAGCCTAATGACCTAATCATTTGATTTGGGTGAATTTTTGCAGAGACCTGGAGGGCATCAACCCTAAAAAATACAAGTTTGAGACATCTGACACTCTGAGTTACTGTCAGTGAACAGTGCTGTAAAGAAATAATTTTACATGCACAGATACTTATACTCGGAATCATGCCATCATAAGAATCACTTTGTGCATGTTTTTACCCCCCCCCCCTTTTTAAAGATTAGTTTCAAATTGCCTACAGAACAGGAGATAATCCCGCACACAATGGCATAGCCCCTCACTTTTTCAGATTAGTTTGTTCTCCCTAGTCTTTTACTGATTTTAAATTGCACTTAAAATTGACAGATTTTCAGTCACTACTGAAGTTTTTATGCTCTGTAAGTTCAAGGAGGGACTTTGAAGTCCTTAGAGCCTCTGTGCTGCTGCTGCTGCTGCATTTCATGTAGAAGTCCTCTAGCTGGTATTCATTGAATCAGTTCATAAAATATTGTTGTGTTCTGAAGGAAATGACCCAGCTAAATTCAATTAACCTTTGTTGTGTGAAAACTATGCTGAATATCATGCTCATTTGGGCATCTTTCTTAAACGCTAAACCGACATAAAATAGCACTTTATTTTTCCTTCTAGTAATTAATTGGAGTCTTGCATCCAGGAAATTACCCTGTGTGCTTAATCGTGATCAACTACATTTTTTTAATTCAAATTCAAATAATTGTTTAAACTCTAAAGTAATATATAGTTTAAGTAGTATACATGTTGGTAATAAGTGTCTGAAAGTAGATGTGTATGGGCACATGTGAATGTGTATATAGTGTCCAGTATATTGATTTTTACTAATTTTTCTTTTTTTTTTTTTTGTGTGTTTTACATGGTGCAAAACCTTTCAGGGAGCTGACTCACTGAACATGTGTAGAAGCAAACACAGCATTTTTTATTTTTTTGTTTAAAGTGGAGTGTGTGTGTTTGTGTGAGACCCAGTCCTCACTTTGTATTTCAAATAAGGGTGTATGTGCGTGCCCTAATTAGACTCAGTCATAACAATATTTTGTTTAAACTTTTTCAATAGATGCACACCTGAACTTTAGTTGCATCATAATCTTGGGGAATAGGACGCAAAAACAATTCTCCATAGGAATTGGGCCTTAATCTCACATACATTTCTTCAATCAGATGTAGAGCCAATTTCTTTACCATTTGACTAACAACCTAACATTTCTCTTCTCTCTCTCTCTCTCTTAAGGTTCAACATCCCCATTAAACTTCAGCAGAGAGTTCCAGTTTTACCATCAACATGGGCTACAGGTACCAGTCTTCTGTCATATCTCCTGCGCTGAGACTAGCAGTTGTTACTGTGATCCTCCTCCTCGAACCCCGGACCATACTGGCTGGCACCGCTCCTGAGCAAAGCCTGGGCAGCTCTGTTTCAGCCGTGTCTACAAATAAAACGGAGTGCAGCAAGCCTGAAGAGTGTGCAAACGGGGTGCTGCTACCGATTTGGGAGCCCCAAAACCCATCGTTTGGGGATAAGGTTGCCAGGGCAACAGTTTATTTTGTGGCTCTGGTCTACATGTTCCTTGGTGTGTCAATCATTGCAGACCGTTTCATGGCGTCAATAGAGGTCATTACATCACAGGAAAAAGAGATTACCATCAAGAAGCCCAACGGAGAAACCACCAAAACTACGGTCCGGATCTGGAACGAGACTGTCTCTAATCTCACCCTCATGGCTCTGGGCTCATCTGCTCCTGAAATCCTACTATCTGTTATAGAAATAGTGGGTCATGGGTTTGAGGCTGGCACACTGGGCCCATCTACTATTGTGGGTTCTGCAGCGTTCAACATGTTTGTCATCATTGGGCTGTGCGTGTATGTTGTGCCCGATGGCGAGACAAGGAAGGTCAAGCACCTCCGCGTCTTCTTTGTCACCGCTGCCTGGAGTATCTTTGCCTACATATGGCTCTACCTGATCCTGTCAGTGATCTCCCCTGGTGTTGTGCAGGTCTGGGAAGGCCTGCTCACATTCCTCTTCTTCCCCATCTGCGTCGTGTTTGCCTGGGTGGCAGACCGCCGGCTGTTGTTCTACAAGTACGTGTACAAGCGGTACCGCACCGGCAAGCAGCGTGGCATGATCATTGAGACGGAGGGAGATCGTCCGCTTCCTTCCAAGGTGAGCCTTCAGGAAGTAGCATTTCCACAATCAATACTAACAAAGATTATGTGTTATGTGTTTAAAGATCTATACAACAATAAATAAATCTGAGGTAATTAAGTTTGACTTTCTTATAACATGTGGGTCATGTGTTGTGCTGTTAGTTATTTTGGATGGCTGTTCTTGTTATCAGAACTGCCAACCAGTAAAAACAGAATAGAATATTCTTAGTTTGTCCTTCAATTACTTTGCCAGCAGTAAAGTGAAAGGTAAAAGGAAAGCACACAGATACAAGAATGTAAGTAAGAAAAAAACGAATTGGAGATTCTACAGCAATGTCAAATACACAAAGTAAGAAAACTCTGTTAGGCTGTCCTTTTTCAGTCTTATATGGGGTAAAAGATTGTAGACTGCAGTTCTTGAGTGTTTCATATTTGTAACAACATCAGTGTATTAAGTGCTGTCAAGGTAAACCGAGACAATTAAATATATCACTGCACACACACAAACTTTTATCCTTTTGTCCTTTTTGACTGTGATCAGATGCTTTGTGTGAAGACACAGTGCACTTTTCTTACATTAATTACATTTCCGTTGTGGTGGTGACTTATTATTCCTCCATGCACTGAATCTTTTTCCCAAAAATTGGAAATTGTATGGAATTTTTCTTGGTTCCTTTATAAAGACCATTACTATTTAGTTAAATCAAACACTGCCTCTAAAGGATGAACTTCAACTGCATCTTGTGCACTTAATAAATATTGTCAAAGGGGAACAATTTAATAGCAAAATATTAACGATAAAAGCTATTAATAAAAACATAATCCATTTCAGTGCATTCAATGACAATAGATTCAAAAGTATTTAAAATTCGTAAGGCCGTACCTATGGCAATATATCGAGATTTTAAAAATATGGAAATATTTAAAAAAAAAGAGATATATTGAGATTATATTGAGATTATATTGAGATTGTATATGTTGTTAGAATTATATTTTTATGTATTCCAGTGGGTTATTCTTCAGCTGTTTCTCATATTTATCTGCAGCTATTTATTATTAGGATCCATGATTAGTTGTAACAATAGACTTTATTTGAGATGTAAAAACAATACAATAAAAATACAGTAAGCTGTTTAGTTTTTTATACATTTATATAAAATATTGTTACACAGAAGTTGCCATGTTGTTTACGCTGCAATGCATTCTGGGTAAATGAGTTATACCAGGTCCTAGCGCTTGCTCCGTACAGCCAAACAAGCAATGAGCAACTTAAAACCTTTTCAGTTTGAACCAGACCTCGTTACAATTGATGATGACGACGATTACGGTGACAACTAATGACCAGTACCGCTCATAGGACTGTGTGATCCCAGCAAGTAGTGTTCTGTGTCCTCTGTCAGGTCCAATAACACTTGCTTAGGATCAGATCAGTTTGGTCTTCGGTCCGTTAACACCTGTTTAGGGTCTCAGCCCCGGTGCGATGTCGGGTCCGTGATTTCACATTTGGTACCGTTGGTAGTGTTATTTGAAGTGTTATTTGAAGAAGAATTAAAGCTGTGGATAAAGATTCTTGATTCCCATTATTAACCAGGATTAAACCTCTACTGGTCTTGTAAAACATTAAGATTTTTTTTTCTTGGATTACTGATTGTAACTATTGTTTTTAAGGTGGACATTGAAATGGATGGAAAGATGCTGAACTCTCATGGTGTTGACTTCCTGGATGGTCCACTGGGTTTGGATATAGATGAGAAGGATTTGGATGAGGAAGAGACCCGCAGAGACATGGCTAAGATCCTGAAGGAGCTCAAACAGAAACACCCTGACAAGGAGGTTGGTAACAAAGCTCAAGTGATTCATTGTTAAAGCTACCCTGCTTGCATTGTTTTCTCCTCAATTGTAATTCCCTCTGTAGGAAAATAAAATTACTAAAATCTCCCATAGATGAAATAATATGCAGCTCTGTCATAGTGATAAATGGTTATTACTTCATAACTTTTTAGTTTAAACTATCAGAGAAAACAAGTTCCAAACAAAACAAAGTATACATGGCAACATGTTTTATGAAAAGAACCCAATTGTGACAACCAACCCCCGACCCTTTTGAAAGTTACTGTTAGTCTAAACACTACATTATGTACAAGTTGCATTTATAAAACATTTCCTCTAGACACACCTGGTAGTCAATATGCTTAGTTAAAAGAATGTCAAATTTCAATACAGGACTGTGGTCTCTCTTTATAAGTACAGTACCTTGTCTAGTACTTTTGTTAGACCATTTCCCAGTGTAGCGCTTTAACAATTGAGGGAGAAGCACTGTGACACTGGTTGCTGTTCACTTTGGTCAGTTGCACTTTGAAGTATCTGAAGTTGCTTCACTTCAGTGGTTTGTGGGAACACTACCTTAATGTTAGAATACGTTGGTGTTCCTCATAAATGAAAGACACCTGTAAACAAAATGTTTTTAATTAACTGATGTGCTACATGCAATCCCTACTACTGACCAGTAACTACAAACACTTAAGACAGTAATAGTATTTAGAGAACAAATCTGATTAGCTGACTTTAGTGATACTGTCATTCACCCAGTGTCTTTGGAAATAAGGCAAGATAAAATCTGGATGTGTGCTGAAAATTTAGGTTGCCAGCTTATGTCTATAATAGGAATTTGAACACATTTTAACAATATACCGACATTTGATAAACTCTATCCACCATTCAGCAGGAATGACGACAGTTTTTCCTTCCTCCCCTCTGAAGTGTCAGTAAAATAGTTTTCCCTGCTTTCAAATGGGACTAACGGTATCTGAAAGCTAATATAATGCTCACAAAACACTTCACCTAAAACACAAAGATCACTAGCTATATTATTTATGGAGGAATATCTGACTTCACATACAACTACAAATGACTCAGTAAACATAGCTCTCACCTCCACTGAGATCTCAATGTCAACAGAGTTTGCTGAAGCAGCAGTAGCAAAACAATAAGGCCTATCCTCTGCATAGATGCTTTGCTATATTGACTTTTACACTAGGCTATTAAAAGGTTGAAGTCAATTGATTGTGAACTATATTTACAGATTGGGGTATTTCTTGCCTAAAATAGAACTAGTGTTTCAGCTCTATACTTTCTGAAAGAAGCTTCAGCAGCAAATGCGATCTGCCAGTCATGATCCTTACATTTTAAACATTGTAAAGGTTGCAAAAACCCCTACCTTTTTCATGGCAAGCCCCTGGATTCACTTGGTAATAATGACACAACAAATTGCACAATATTATAAGTTTTAGCTTGTCATTCACCTATTCACCTATATTTTCTACATCCTAGAATTTATACAAAGATTTGAGTGCCCCACTACCTTTTTCTGACTGTTTATTATTTTTTTTGTGTTTTTGTGTCTGATTTGACTGTTGGACTTCACACACTAGTTTACTTACTTTGAGTCTCTCCTACGTTATCAGTAATGGTTAGATAACACTCCACTGATGAGAGAGTGAGTGTAATAAAACCAAAACCTTGTCTTTAATCATGTTGGAGAACAAGTTTTAATAGAATTTAAAATTGTACTCTTACCAGGTGGAACAACTCATTGAACTGGCCAACTACCAAGTCCTGAGCCAGCAGCAGAAAAGTCGAGCTTTCTATCGGTGCCAGGCCACTCGACTCATGACAGGTGCTGGCAATATTCTGAAGAAACACGCTGCTGATCAGGCGCGAAAGGCTGTCAGTATGCACGAGGTTCGCTCTGACGCTGGTGACAATGATCCAATCTCTAAGATCTTTTTTGAGCCGGGCTCCTACCAGTGTCTTGAGAACTGTGGCACAGTGGCTGTGAATGTGGTGCGGCGAGGTGGTGATCTGGCCAAAACCATTTCTGTGGAGTATCGGACGGAAGACGGCACAGCCAACGCCGGCTCTGACTACGAATTCACGGAGGGCGTCGTGGTGTTCAAGCCGGGCGAGACCATGAAGGAAATTCGCGTGGGCATCATCGACGACGACATCTTTGAGGAGGATGAAAACTTTCTTATTCACATTTCCAATGTCAAGGTTTTGACCTCAGAAGGTGAGGAGCCAGAGGAAAACGAATCAGCTAATCATGTGGACTCTGTGGCGTGTATTGGCATACCATCGACCGCCACCGTTACCATATTCGACGATGACCACGCCGGTATCTTTACCTTCGAGGAACCTGTTTGCCATGTCAGTGAGAGCGTTGGTACAATGGAGGTGAAAGTGCTGAGAACCTCTGGAGCTCGCGGTGTGGTCATGCTGCCATACAAGACGGTGGAAGGGACTGCTCGAGGCAACGGGGAGGACTTTGAAGACACCCATGGCGTCCTTGAATTTCAAAATGACGAGATTTTGTAAGTACCTTTGATCATTATTTTAAGTCACATCATAATGATGGCATAGTCTGAACTTTGAATCAGACATTTAGAACCATGACAAATAATTTAGAGGATTTGTTTTTCAAGTTTTATTTCAAACTGCATTGGGAAAAAAATGTGAGAAGCAGAGATGTTGGTTTGATGTGGTGGCCAGATTAGGTGGATTGGCGGACAGCTCTGCATCAATATTCAAGAGCTTTTATAATCCCTTACCTGTTAGCTTTTACCCTCTCCCTCTTTCATTTCCTTTGTTCTAATTTCTTCTCATTTATGTTCATTTCACTTTTTAAGCCTGTGATTTATTCCCTCATGCTGCGGTTTTAGTCTTCCTGAGGGAATGTATTGATTTCTCCATCCTGTATTCTTGCACAGTCAGCACAGTAGCTTCAGCCTTTGAGGTTCTGGGTGCCACTCTTTAGGAGAACAGAGTTACTGGTTGGGTTGCCGTTGGTTTGAATTTTAATTAGATGAAACTCCCTTGTGTGGAAACTGAACGACAATCTCTGACAATGCTTTAAGCAAGACTTTCCAAGGAAAACTGGTAGGAGCTGGTTGCTGGAAAGGGTTCAAGAATACAGCATGATATCCGTAACTGCCAGGAAAGAACATGTTTTGTTGACTTAATTCTGAAGCACAGAAAGCTTTTGAGCCATAAATCAAGTTGCTCTTTTAGGTGGCCTTATACCTTGTGTGAAACTCCCAGGGCAACTGATTGTAGCAGACTAGTGGCTTTTTTGTTGTTTAGTCAGGGAAAAAGGGCTCAGACCTTAATTTAAGATTCCCTGGAGTGAAAGGATGAATCTCCTTCCCAAAGCTTTACTTAACAGAGTGCTTGTTTAATGGCGGCTCATGGAGAGCGTTGCGATTGCTGTTGGACCAAATATCAAGAAGCCATTTGGTTAAGAGGTCAAATTGGGCATCTGTAATCTTTATCGGGAGCCACTCAGCGTGGGAAACTTTACCGCATATCATTACTAGATGAATCAGTATCACAGCAACCTGGATTTCTTTTAACTACTTTTACTGGCACAGTAAATGTAGATATTAAATGTCATTAGTAGTTATTTGGTGTCATTTATAATAACTTAATTTGTTTATGATTAGTCAATAAAATCATGCTGGAGGTGATTAGAACTGAAAATATTTTTTACTCTGGAAGTCAACTGTTTCATATATTGTGCTTCCTGTAGCATTTTCTCATGTGGAAAAATGAATGTTCCTCTTAAGCCCCCATTGATGCTCAACTCATATATTTTCAACTTAATACAATGTTGATCTCTGCCATGCCCTTTTATTTTTGTCAAATACAAGGTACGCGCATCCACATTGTCTTCATAAATTGCTGCTTAGATTAGAGATATTTAACTTTTAGATACAGCTTTTCAGGAGTTTATCGATGTTTTGTTTAGAACCCCTGTCTGATTAATGGCATTTTTGTGGCCACATAATCTGCTCATGAAGTGGGGTTCATAAAGATCTGTCTCAGGTTGGTCCAATGTGACATATTGGACCAACTCCAATGTGACATATGCAATTATGTTAGCTGATGATGAAGGAAATGATTGAAATAGGTTTTATTGAACTTTTTGGAAGCTTAAAGAATCTAAATTTTAGGTTTTTATTTGTTTGCTGGAGTTAAAGCAAGCTAGTCTCAAAACAAACAGAAGTACATGTCTCCTGTCCACATTATGTATTTGATGTCTAAGTGGTAGAATATTAAAATAGTCCTACTTGCTTGAATGGATGAAAACGTGCTTAATTTCCCTTGGTATGATGTCTTATTGTTATTTTGTCCGATCTAGTTTAACTTTTTGAAAAATAACAAAACATGGAAACATGGAATTGGAAACTTGGAAATTCAGAGGTTGCTGACCAACCCTGAGTTCAATTCCTAATGCTCCTGGTTTTCATATACAACGTAGTGGAAGATGCATTTCTAAAATAGTCCTGTATCCTTCTGATGGTTTGTAATTTATTAAAGCAGTGGTGTACACAAGTACTGCACACTTCCTAGTTTATAAAGCAAGCTCCTTAAGCATTTGAACACTTAAAACAGAGATTTGTATTGCTAATAAAAATCAAATCCCACAAGTTTTCTGACTCATAAATGGAACAAGACTTCCTTGCCAAATCCAATGCAACATTAACTACTGTAGGCTCAGTTGGCTGCTGTTTGAACATGACCTGTATCACATTAAATCAGCAGCAGTTAAGTTGGATGCCTCAGAAACCAAAGCCTCCTCACAATCCTTAAGATATTCTCAGTTTTGAGATTTCAGTTTGCTCTGGCTGTTTGGCCCTCCAGATAAACTATTTATGTGCAACCAACGCTTGCTCAGACCTCATTTTTAATTACACCTTTTAATGCAAAACACATAGAAACTGGAAAGCTGCTGACATGAAAATCATTACATTTGCTACTGAAGCTTCATGTTAATATAGAAGCATGTCTTTGGTGAGATGGCGTTGAACGGCTTACTCATAGATGTTGTTTCAGGGATATTTCACAACACCTTCAGTGTTCAGTCATCTTGGTCCTGGTCCTCAAAGGGCCTTTTTTTCTGTGCCAAGCTTGATGAGACATGCCATTTGGTTAGTAAATAAATCCGCTTGTCAAAAATCAAGAATCTTTTCACCACGTGTTACCATGGTAAACCTTTTTCGAGACAAACACTGGCTTAGGAAGTACACAAACGATATGCATGGGTGGACACAACTGACATGGACTGATATAGATATAGTTTTTGATTCTTAGTTTCGGATTTGATGTTCCTGAAACGTTTGCCTGATGGGAGAGGGGCAAAAAAATGGGTGGGTGGGATCTGTGGCATCTGACACTTCTCTGAACTTGTACTGGATAAACTGAGTGCAGTTCTTGCAGATGGCATCCGACAATTCTCTGTGCTGTTCTCACCACCCATACTATGTCCTTCTTCTCCTTCACTGTGCAGCTCCTATACCACACAGTTATGCTGAGACATAAGACACTTTCTATTGTAGCAATGTAAAAGTTTGTTAGCAGCTCAGCGGAAAGCTGAATCCGTTTCAGTTTTCTGAAGAAGAGAAATGTTGGGCCCTCCTCACCAGGTGGGAGGTGTTCACAGACCAGGAGAGGGCAGAGGCGAGGTCCAGGTACCTAAAGCTGTCCACACGCACCACCACCTCCCCCCTGTATGCAGAATGGAGTGTGTTCGGTCTTCCTGGACCTCCTGTAGACCACTATTACCTTCTTGGTTTTGCTGGTGTTCAGGGTCATGTTGTTCCTGGAGCACCAGATTATGGACCTCCTTTCTTTAGTGGGCCTCGTCATTGTTGGAGATGAGAACCACCACAGTGGTGTCATCCACAAACTTAACTATAATGTTTGTGGGGTGGACAGCAGCGCAGTCATGGGTCAAGAGGGTGAAGAGAGCAGGGTTAAGGACACAACCCTGCGGCATGCCAGTGTTAAGGATCAGTGGGGCAGATGTGTGTTTCCTTGTCCTAACCACCTGGGGCCTGTTGGTGAGGAAGCCACTGATCCAGTGCAGCTAATCCCATGTTGTGGTGCTTCAGAGCCAGCATGTCTGGGATCATAGTGTTGAATGCTGAGCTGAAGTCTATGAATACCATTCTAACATAGATGTTGGGCTGCTGCAGATGAGTCAGTTGAGTGAAGCGCTAACGAGACGGCGTCCTCTGTGGAGTGATTTTCCCTGTAGGCTGTCCAAGCCAGCAAGGATGGCATCCTTGATGTGTTATAGGAGAATCCTCTCAAAGCACTTGATGACGACAGGGTCAGAGCAGCAGGACAGTAATCGTTGTCAGGCAATGGATGATTTATTTTATTTTTATTTATTTTATTTTTTTGGGGGGGGAACAGGCACGATGATGGATGATTTCAGGCAGGCAGGGACCATGGAGAGCTGCAGGGAGAGGTTAAAGATGTCCAGAAAGACAACTGCTATTTGGTTAGCACATGATTTAAGCGTCCGACTTGACACCATGTCTGGACCTGCAGCCTTGTTGGTGTTGACCCTTTTCAAAGAAGAGGTGACTTGATGCAGCTGCAGGATGAGAGGCTGATGGTGCTCCTCTGGCTGTGGAAGATTTTCAGGCTCTGTGCTGCTTGGAGAATCGAAGCGTGCAAAGGAGCTGTTTAAGGCATCAGGGAGAGCTGGCTCGTTGCTGGGCTGCTGGTCGCTGTGCCTGATGTCTGCAATGTTCCTGATGCTTCTCCACATGTCACATGGGTTGCTGTTGCTGAAGTGGTCCTCGATGTGCTGCTTGAATCAGTGCTTTGCCTTCTGGATGCCTTTTTGTCAGTTCGCTGTAGGCCAGTCTGTCTCCAGGTCTGAACGCTGCATCCCAGGCCTTCGGCAGGAACTGCGCCGAGGCTGTCCACCCATGGTTTCTGGTTAGGGAACACTTATAATTTTTTTTGTGGGTATGACAGCATCGGTGCAGAAGTGAATATAAGAAAGCACAGATCATTTGTACGTTTCTAAGTGAGCAACATCTTTAAACAATTCCCAGTCTGTGTTTTCAAAATAGTCTTGTAGAGCTGTGCAAGCCTCCTCAGCCATAACCTGAATGATTTTGATTGCAGGTCTTGTCTTGCTGCAATTAAAAACAAACAAAAATAAACAGCAATTTTTATAGTTTCTTATTAATTCAAGGCACAGAAGACAACTTGGTAAACAAGGGACATTCTGCTAAATATTTAGGGCTAACGTATTTGTCAAATGTTTTTTTCTGGTTCTGCTAAAAGGCTTGTAAAAGTAGAAGCTCTTACAATCATCTTTAAGAAATTCTACAGTTTTATTTGTACAGCAAAATGTATCATTTGAGGTATGGTACAGACACAAAATAATGCTTTGAAGATGGTCTAATTAACATATCTGCTCCTGAAAAAGCTAAGCCAGATAACTGATGGTAAGAGCTCAGAGAAGGATCAAAACGGAGATAAAAAAAAAGTGTGCAGTGAAACAAAAAATTAGTCTCACAGCATTTGAGATATTTTCTTCAATGTTGCCCCAAAGCATCAGCAGTCATATTAAATAAGAGTATTGTTAACAATTTTATTTTTTCAGTAACTTATGTCACTAAATGAGACGTGTTAGATAATTACACACAGACTGTTTTCCAGCCTTTTTAAAATATGATTTCTAAGCTACCGCCAATGAAAATACAACATTTAAGATTAGAATATTACATCAGATCAAGAGAGAGAGAGAGAATAGGAGGAGGAGAGCAGAGTGTGGGTGAGGGGCAGTTCGTTGCTCCTCATGTGTCCGGGCCGTCGGTGGCGGCGGTGGCATTGGACAAGTCCGAGTCAGTTTCCAGATTAATAAACATTTTTAATACAGAAAGGTCGGTCTAATGAAAACTGTTTTTTAATCCAAAACGATAATTTTCTGACAACCAGCCTCATTGGGACACATTTTAATTACCTGAATATAACTGTACTGTATAACAAATAAAAATGGAATATAGGAAAGCGTAAAACAGATTATGTCCTGCAAATGAGAATTTATACATAAAATAAGAATGATTAATGTAATGGCTTTTAGTTGGGGCTTGTTCAATATTTAAGGAAACATAATTGGCATTGCCTGTTTAGTTATAAAGGGTTTGATAATTTCTCTTATATATTTGAATATAGTCTTGGTCATTGCAAAACATGGATTAAGGTTAAGCAAAGTCAAGAATAGCATGCTAAGAATTTTGTTGGAGTCAAAGGGAAAATCCGTTATTTTCATGGCTTTTTGCCAGGTTAGATTGCCAGGTTCTCACAATAACATGAACTAACTTGAGTTGAAAGGACCATATTGCCTAATCTAAATAAGATTGCTCACAGGCTGACTCTAACCTGATTTTTTTTTTCTTCAATAAAGGAGAGACTGGAAGATTAATATTGGGAGGGAATTGTAAAAGATTACAGTTTGACTGGAGGTGTAAACTAGATATTGGACAGGAAAGGGAAGATGGAGAAAAGTTCACAAAGTTTTAATTTTCCACTTTGTGTTTCTGTCTTCCATTGTACCTTTTAAGATACCCGGCGCAATTTGTTTCTGGAATAGTTGGAGCGTTGACTTGCCTGTGCCATTTAAAAAAAAAAAAAAAAAAAAAAAAAGAAAAAAAAAGAAATGACCAATAGATTTGTCTTTCTGTTGAAAAAGTATAAGGAGTAGCAACCACAGCACAAAGTAACTTCTTAAATCTGCTGTCATCAGAGAATGTAGCATAAAATACCCACAGTACGGGGTTGGCATTCCTAATCCTCTGCCAAAGTAACAAAAACCATTTGACATGCACTAGTCACGTTTCTGACCCCCTATAGTTGTAATTATCCTCAAGTAGCTCGAGTTATATAATTTCCATAATCGGGTAGCCTGTAGAGAGGCATGGTGCAGTTGAAAATCAAATTATGCTCCCTCCTACACACACACACACAAGCGCACACACAGTGAGCAGACTGCGACTTCACACTCCAATAACCAGCATCAATTGGCCATATGACATACACGCCTTTTTAAAGGGGAAAAAAATAACTATGTAGTCTGGCTGAGAATACACTTTAAAAAATATATTTTATTTTCCTATAGCTGAGCTTTCAGTTGGTCACCCTGTTGAACTTGTTGTATATTCAGTTTAGAAATTTAATCAGTATTGTAATCTAGTGAGCTGGCATCTGTAGAGAGGTAGAATAAGCACAGATTACCCACAGACCAGTTGTTGTTGAAGGTCAAGACGTGCTTAAAACGGCTTATTTAGCCTCAGAGTATGGAATTGAGGGAACCCACTTAATGAACATAAGCAACTAGTCATCCCAAAGGAGGGAGCCTTGGTATGGAACCTAACTTGCGGGTAATGACACTGTTGTGGTCGACCACATTCTATGTTGGTACAGAAGGTTTTTTTTAATCCGTTTGTTCGAAAACACCAAATTCCCCCACAGGAAACAGTCTTCAATAGAGTCGCCATAATGAGCTTCAGCCACTCTTCAGTGATTCTCTCGTCCTCCGGGACAGAGTGGAACCTTCATGCATTTTAGACCACCCTCGGACATATCAGCACCGCTTTTTAGTAACCGCTGTGAAGTTAGTTTTACTTTGCATATGGGATATTTGCACTCCTCAAGTGGAGCAGTCAGCCATGCTGGCGTGACTCGCGTCCGGTGCATAAGCTGGGGGAAAGAGGGGAGGCTGTTTGCTTCATGGTGTACTCTAATTGAAGAATATGAATTATGTAGAAAGACAACCTACGTAGAAAGGCCACCCGACTTTTTTGATCTGACCGTTTTTGAGCAAAGCAACAAAGCTGACCGCCCCTGAGCAGGTGCTTTGGTACTCAGTTTTGACATCCACACGGCCTCATCAGTGCACAACAGACCATATTATACTCCAAAAACCTAAAAAAATAAATAAATGTATTGTCACGGCCCTTTTTAAACCAGTCCCCATTTCATCTCAGCTAAAGAAAACATATTTTTTTATTTAAAATGATCACCATGCTAGAAGTGTAGTGTTTCCAAACTGTTTGGGAGGCAGATTAAGCATTACAATGGCAACATATTTCTCAAATGTTTGTTCTGCTTGACACAAAAGTCGGCAAGAGTGTGCAAACTGATTTAGAATATAGCTCCAAATGATATGTCCTATTTAGAGTAAATCATTATGGGGGAGGGGGGGGGGTGAACATGTGGTTTTATATGCAAAATTTGAGATGTTTTTTACTGTAGAAAAAAAAAACGTAATATTTTTGTCATATTTGCCACTCTTACATGTGCTCTTTTCTTGAGACAAACAACACCAGTCTTTCAATGTGGAATTACCTTAGTTGAACCTGGGGGTTGCATAAGTCCGGCCAAATCAGTTGATCTGCCTTATTAGTTGGTCATGAGTCCACTGGGATAATTTTCAATTAACTGAGACAAGACGGAGAAATTGTCCAATGCTCTACGCCCAATCTGACTGAGCTTGGGCTGTTTTGCAAAGAAGGGTCCTAAATCTGTCTCTATATATGCAAAGCTGATAACCCAGAAGACTTGTTTGTAGCTGTAAATGCGGAAAAAGGTCTAGATGGATCGACTCTAGGGAGCTAAATTTAAATGCAGACCACATTTTTCATTTCCTGATTCGTTTCTTTTTCCTTTATGCACCACTTTGTCTTGGCTGGTCACCACCAATGCCCTATACAATGCATTGAGGTTTGGGGTTAAATGTGAGTAAATATTAAAAAATGTTGAGTGGTATTAATACTTTTGCAAGAATCCCTGTAATCCTTCCCGACAAGTAGTGGACAGACTTGTATCTGTACAGTTTTCCCAGATTTTGCAGCGCCTTTGATTCATTTGTTTGGCACTGGAGAACGAAGCAAGCCAGAATCTGCTTGAAGCAAAGACACACAAACCCACACAAGCTGTGCTTTAGGAGGTGTGAAGGTTGTTCTCATGTTACAGGGAACATTGTAAAACAACACCTCTCTTGGCAGGAGGCTCACACCTGTTTGTGTGTGTGTGTGTGTGTGTGTGTATGTGTGTGTGTGTATTTACCAGTGACATGAATCATAAAATCAATCTATTTTTCTTCTCTAATAACTTATGTTGCGCTCTAACTGGAACAAGCCGTCTCTTATCATCTAGATAGTTGTTTTTATTTAACTAGTACCAACTCAAGTAATCACTCAGCTCATTTAAAGAAGTTGTAAGAAGTTGACTCGTATAAAATATGTGTTTCTAATGAGTAAGTGGTAACGTCTCTATGAAGAAAATGGTGCTGACGCTGTTGGGTATCACGCTTTGAGAAAGTAAAGGTTTGGCTGATGTCATGCTTTACACTACCATACCCAGATGTTGGTTTTCATGTTACAAGGAGGAAAAAATCACTGTTGCATACTTTCATATAAAGATCATTAGGCTATGCCTTTGTTGGTTGCATAACAGCAATAAATTGCTTAAGATTGTGCAAAAACAAAGACAAATCCACCTTTATTAAATTACCTGAACAGCACTGATGGGTGTCTATCACTGCTGTCGGAGGTTGTTTTGGGGAGGCTTGGATATATAAAGGTGAAAAATCAGCCTCTTTAGTCTTTGTGTGGCAAATGACGGAAAGGGGAACTGGGAGAAGGAAAAAGGAGGGCAGGTCAGCAGGCCTGACCAGCTGCCTCCACAAAACACCACTACCTTGGCAACTGCTTGGATGGAGGGAGGAGGGAAAGAGTCACTTGGAAAGTGTACCACAATGGGGAGAGAATGATGAAAGACTAAAGAGTAAAATGAGTCCAAGGTGACATGAAGAGATGGAAAACGAAGAGAGGGATGGATGCACAGACCAGATGGGGAGCCAATTTCTTATTATGTATTCCTTTTGCCGCCAGATGTGCCTTCTGATTAGTTTTATTTGCTGATTTGGATAAATTGGTGAGAAGAAGAGTGCTTTGCAATAATTAAATGAGGGTGCTGAACAAGCCCTTGATGCCCTGGTGCAGCACATGCTTCTCTAATCTGAAAATGATTTGCTTCAGGGTACAGGACAAGACACTTTTAGGTTTCAACAAAGAACCCGGTTGTTCCCGTGAGTAAAATCCTGGGTTGGATTATCATCCACTTTCTGATCTACTGGAGTGAAACAATTACCCTGCCTTTATTCTAACATTTGCGAAACTTGGATACTGAATCATGTATGAGCTCCAAGGCAATCTCAAAGTTTGATGCTGGGCTTGGAGATCTTTTTTACACTCCTAATAATCTAATACTCTGAGCCATTTTTTGTAGTTCCTAGCATCAGTTTTTTAGAAAAATAAAAAGTTTTCAAAACCATTCCACTGTTCATAAAATCCTTTTGCGCTGCCATTAAATGCCTGTTACCTGAGTCTTCCCCAGTTAATCGTGCATAGAATGGTACATTTTTTGCTGTGCATTGACAATGCGTAGACATTTAGCCAATTAGTTTTGCCCATCACTCTTCAAATGAAACTGCTTTAAGACAACCCAGTCTACTCGGCAGTCAACTACAGCCTCAACCCGAGCCGAAAGTCCAACTAGTTAAAAAGTTTTTCATACTTGATCCATTGACGATCTAGGAAACAAATTTCAATGCCAAATGGTAAAAATTTGTCTTTCAATTTCAAGCATCCTGTATGCTGAGGTGAGTGAATCTTAAGTGCAGATAGCACAGCGTTGCATGATATTAATTAATAAGATTAGTGGGCCTTTGCATCATTTCCTAGTTGCGTCAACTCTGTAGCAGTGGTGCACATGTGCTGTAGGCACGAAGTGAGAGCTGTTGCATTCGTGTTGAAATTTTCTTTTGACCAATAGAAAAAATGAGTGGGAACATTATTTGTCCAGTTGATCAATTTGTGTGCATTACTCTCAGATATGGTTACTGTTTCCCAACGTTATTGTGTCCGTTTTTATCAACTTTTCCACACAAATTGCTTGCACTTTCTTTAAGAGGTTACTCAATTTTTCTTCTGTTTCTATAAAAGCATTAACCAATTCAAAATGACACGTGTGAAACTGACAGTCTTGTTCTAGTGGCTCTACAAGTGATTGAGACTTTATTCGAAAAGCACAGATGTCGGTATGCACATGGGTGTTTTTTCTTTATCTGAAAAGTAGAGCTCAGGCTTTTATTTGCACACATTCTGTGTTCTTAACCAAATAAATTAGAAGTGCTCTTCAGACCCAACTAGGAAAAGTACAAAATAGGTTGCTCTATACACATTTAAGATAATTCATACAAAAGTGTATTTAGTCCCATAATCAGAAAGTCCCAATTCTCCTAATTACATTAGAAAAATTCTCCTAATTACATTAGAAGAATTGCGGTTTTTAGTCTGATTTGGTGACAATGATCTGAGGAAATGTTTTGTTTAATTGCAACATAAACCATGTTTGTGTTCTGGGAATCAGCATTGCTGGCCAGACAGTCATTTTATTATTTTTTTACATCTCTCTGTAAAGTCTTCACTTAATGACTATTCAGCCTGGATATATGGGAGCTGCAACCTGACACATCAACTGAGACACACATTAGGAACATGGTAATATGTCTTCCCTGTAACTCAGGAGTTTGCCTACTTAGCTCTTGAGAGGCAGGTGGGACTGCTAAAACCAAGAGAAGGCTATAAATCTGACTGAAAACAAACAATAAAGCCAATGTGCCCATGTTTGCTCACACAAAGACCGCGTGCGTGTGTGCGTGCAAATGTGATGGGTTTATAGTTTGCAGTGTGTAGCTTATCTCATCAAAATAGATACTCCAAAAGGAGTGCTGCTGAGATCCCTGGCCTGGGTGCCTTTCATCCACATATAACTTTAATGGCCGGATTTGCGCAGGTTAATGCTATCGCGCTGATGCTAATTATTTTTGCTGTGCCAGGTCCAGGATATTGGATCTGAATTTTACCAGACTAAAGTCATCCATGTTTGTCAGAGGCACCACAGAGGAAGCGAGACTGCCCTGTGTGCATTTGTGAGTGGAACTGATGGTTTGATTAACGATTCATCCCTTCATTGGTCAGAGTGTTAGTGTTGGGTGTTAAGACAAAAGGTAGATTACAAAGTATCACACATAACTAAATGTTAACCTCAGAACCTCCAACAACCTAAAAATAATATAACTGTGGTTTAGATCGTTATCCCTGCATAATTGCTGTAGGGAGTCTTTTTGCCCAGGCCAAATGTGTTTTGTCGATCTGGAGAAGGCGTAGGACACAGATTTTCAGAGAGAGCTTTTTGGATTTATGGGGGACAGAGGATGCTTTTAAGGACTATCCAGTTCCTGTGTTTCACTTTTTTGAGTTGGGTTGTATTTTTGGCACTCTTGAGTACGTCTTGTTCCCGATAAGGGTTGGACCCTTGTCACAGTTCCTTTTGGTGTTATTCATGGCCAGGATCTCAAAGTGTGGTCTTGTAGAGGATGCAGGTTGTCTGGTGATTTTAAAGAGGCAAACCAAAAGCTTGCGGGGGCTGTCTATGTTCTGGCCTCAGAAAGCCTTGGAATCATCCAGAATAAGCTGAGGCTGTTTCCCCTGGGACCCAGTCTTGTGTAGCAGAAGACCATACCTGAATGTACAAATCTAAATATGGTAATTATAGATATACAGACACATTTTCTGAGATGCACAATTTCTTTTCTCAAAGAATGGTGGTAAAAAAATTGTAATTCAAGCTGTCAATTGTGAGATGTCACAAAATGTTGTTGTACCATCCGAACAAACAGTATTAAAGTATTCGTTTTTATTTTAATTTTATGGAGGAATATTCAAATGAAATACTTTTTGTATGTTTTAGTTTAAAGTGTCATTTCTGTGCATTTAAGTATGTAATTGGGTTAAGAGGCACATTATATAGGTTCCCACTGAATCAGAAGCACATTTCCTGCGGGCAGCCTCTAGTTTTAGTCTGTGTGAACTCGTGCATGTTTTTGGATTTGCTCATTAACACACGAACAGTCCAGCTTGACTCGCTCTTTTTCTTCTTTTCCTCCCCAGAATGCCGTTCTATTAGTGCCCTGTTGCCGTAGGTAACTGAGCCAATGACTGGTGCGCTATGCGGTCAAACGCTCGCAGTTGTAGTAAAGCTCAAACTATTTCACGCTTCGATAGGCCCTCTCTTTCCGTGGCTTTCTTTTTGTCTTATTGTACTGTACAGAGAGAGGGAGTGAAGTGTGAAAAGGGATCGAAGAAAGGGCTAGAAATCATTAGATGTATAGAACAAATGTAGTTAGATAAAAGGTCAAAGTGGGGGAAGTTTGGAGAATAGATACTGAGGGGAAACTGATATCAGAAAATAGAGAAAATTTGAGACAAATTAGATGCACAACTGAATGCTCCTGGGTTTTATTGTCATATTTAGCTCTTTAGAAAGTTTCTCCATTCTCTCTTGTTACACAACCATAGTCTGTGTTTTATTGCTGCCCATTAAACTTTTAAATTTAAATTTTTTTTATGATTGTCAGTGTCTTGATAACCTAAAGAAATGGGTAAAAATTCTTTTTTCCAGGTAAGTTCACACATTCTCCAATTTGTACCCCCATTTTGTACCAAAAAGTTAAAAAAAATTTTCCCAGAACTACATGAAATCTGTATTCTCATACTAATACTCTTTACTATTAAATATCAATATCTTTTTGTAATTTTGAACAGTAATGGAAACAAATATCCAACAAAATACTTACTTCTCATACACAATATATATATATATATATATATATATATATATATATATATATATATATATATATATATATATATATATATATATATATATATATATATATATATATATATACTATTTTTTTGAAGACTTTGCGTTATAACCTATTTCCCTACTTGTAGTTTGAATCCCTTTATTGGTCAGAGATTATGACCCCTGATGAAATCCAAATAACTCTTTACAACCTGTTAGTCAACATTTATCAGTCACCTCATCACATTTATTCATCATAAACTGATCAGATTATAAAAACTACATTGTCGTTGGTCCTCAAAGCAGGAACAAAATGTCTCCAAGGCGGGCATAAATTCACACATGGCCGGTACAAAACGTCACATCACAGATGGGTTCTTTTCTAGCATGACAAAGTCCGTACAAACACAACTAAAGCTTCAAAAACATGAAAAAAGGTGAAGTGGTAAAAGTCTGGCAAATCGGTATTCGAGTTTGGCGAAGGGCAGTTGGTCTACCAACAATTTGGTCCCAAGCTTAAACACAGGAACTGAACTATTAACCTTATTACAACAACTGGCAATGCCGGTTAGTTTTCATCCAAGTGTGGTCTTCAGAGTTAAATGGGACACAGCATATGTAGCCTCCAGGACACTTCCTCCTGCTGTACTGCCATCCACTGCATCACAGGTAACGCGTTATATTTCTTCTGAATACCACTAAACGGAGCACCATTACCTTCAGTGTCATTTGTACCACAACTTGACTGCTGCATAGGATGATCTCTCATGACTGTCCATAATTTCAAGTAAAATTTGGGCTTTCATTAATATTTTATACAAGCCTTTATTGTCCAAGGTATATTAATCACTTTCTGCTCCACATAATTTCATTCTGGGCTTCCATTTTGACAAAACAGACAGATGAGCAAGCATGGAGACCCAGCAGGGCTAATATATCTGCTCCAATGTAATCACATGTGATAAATGATGGATTAGACCACTTAGCTGGACTTCTGCTTTTATGGACTTTGTACACTTCACCTATCTTAGTCTGAAAAGATTCTTAAGTCATCTGTTTGATGGAGTATCCAGAAGTGCTTCCAATGTCTCCACAGCCTGATAGCACTATGCTTCCCTTACTTGCCTCCCTCTTATGCACCCGATGTGATCATTTTCTGTTTACAGCCTGTAAACATAGCATAGCTGTGGTCTAATGGCAACAGGGGGAACTTTTCCAAAAAAGGATTAGACCAAGTTGGAAATGTAGCTGCTGATAAAGATGAGGTGCATCGTGTAAGAGTGTTGTAGTAGCTGTTGAGAAAAAAAACACCTCAATGACCCAAAATCCCCTTCAAAGTACTCACTGAAAAGTGGGCAGAAGAAGAAGAAGAAGAAAAACTATTCTTAACATCTTTAACTCTTGCAGAAATGCATACGGACAGCAATTGTATGCAGTTCGGTTAGACATTTGCATTTGCAACTTGTTTATTGATGCCGTTTTTTATTTATTTAGTTTTAATCTATTTTGTTTGGTTTTTGTAATTTATTTGTTGACGAAAAACTAAAAAGTTAAAGGTTTTGTGTCCTGTGAAAGACTTTCTGGGTAAATATTCTAGAACTAGAAATCGGTAATGTGAAGACTATTTTGACATAGGTTTTAAAATTTGTTTCCAAGTTTATACATTAATATGCAGCATTATGCATATTAAATGAATTGGTATTGGAAATTGGATCCTCCATTTAATCTTCATCCTTTAGGCTGACATTTTAATGAGAAACATTCATACAAATGAAGCATTTAAACGTTGTTGACGATGAATGTGTAAATTTGCAACTCATTGGAACCTATTTTAAAAAAAAGAAATGTTTGCTGTTTAGAACGGCTCATATATTATATCAAGTTGGACAAGCACATACTGAAGTTCTAATTCAAGGAACTCCCTCCTTCATTGTCATTGAAGGATGATGATCCTCCCGAGAATAATCTGTTTGTCATCAGTACCGTGAGTCCAGGTTACTGAAAGGTCACACAGCAGATATTGAGAGTAACTGCCAGGCGGTTGACGCATCACTTGCACTGGTGTCGTAATCACATATCTGCTCCAGAGAGGGTAAGCTTCAGAGAGTGCATTTTTATCTGTTTTAATATTTTAACGTATCACTGTGGCTCATGCGCTGCAACTTTGAACAATGGCATATGTTTTTTCCCATTGACCATGCATATAAGACCAAAACGGAAATCAGCCGTTGCTTCCTCTGACTTGTACAAGTTGTAATGAGAAATGGAAAAAGCAACGTAAAAGTTGGATGTGTTGTGATCCTGTTTGCTGAACAGTGACCATGGCATTTGAGATTCACATAATGCAATTTGTACCCATTCGTTCAGATCAAATGATTTTGATGTCAAGGTTTTGTTGCAAAACTCATCAGAAGATATGATGTTGGGAATTTTGAACTACAAAGCATCTTAAGTTGACCAATTTAGGCAACATTTATTGCGCAATTCTGTGACTTTTTCTCTTAAAGTGAATGTGTGCACTTGGGGTTTTAAAGCAAGCTCAGTCTTGCCGCTTTAGTCAGTATTACAACAAACTGCTCTGTCTGGGTTGTTTATCTTTTAAGAGAGATGGACTTCATCAGAATTTTGAGGGAAATTTCTGATCTTGTTTTTTCAGTGTTTGTTTTAAAGCTTTTTGTATATTCCAGTTAATGACTATCATCTGGAAGAACTATAGTACAAATATTAGAACAGTTGGCGTGGCTAGCATTGAAAAGCAGCAATCTGTGTGTGTATCTGACAAAATAGAGATGGTTATCTTAACTGCATTCCCACAAAACCTCCAACATTTAGAAATCAAGCAGGTTTAAATCTCCACAGGATATTATGATAAATATTTGCTGTGTATCACTTAGCCTTCCTGTCATGTGCTATAAACCTTGTACACTATTGCACCCTGAATGAACCAAAAATGGTAATTATCTCAACTTCATTTTTAAACCTACTATGATACTGAAAATGGCTAACTTCAAGTCTTCTTTACCTGTGCACCTTCCACACAGAAGAGTTATTACTAGGACCTTGTAACACTTAACAGGGCGCATGCACTGAATGGAAACGTGTTTTTTATCTTGGAGTTTGCGACCCCATAAAGGAGTTTGTGACCCAGCCTTGTCCTCGGTGCATTTTAAATCTTTTATCTCTTGAACTTCTGACACGTGTGGTCCGGCATTGGAAACTTAGAACTGTTGTGTGATTCAGGTAAACACCCTCTGCAGATATACTGCGGGGTGAGCCTAGAGCTGTGATTACCAAGTGAAAGTTAAACTGATTTGTGGAGCTTAGTGGCCCCTATCACTGCAAGAGATTTGATGCAGGACAGTGAGTTAGAGCTTATAGCTGGAAAATATATCTGATGGCAGCCACACACGCGCAGGAACAAACGCCGCTCCTTTGAGAGCGGCACTGCTGGCTGCACCAAGAGAAAAAGACACACAGCATGCCCTGCGGTTAAGTGCAGCCGTGGACTGAACACACACACACACACACACACACACACACACACACACACACACACACACACACAGACGCGTGCACACACACGCATGTGCACACATTTGCTGCAACGACTGCAGTGAGAGCTAATCTGTACAAGCTCCACTGTGCACAATCCTGGGCTTACAGTGATTATTTATCCATCTCTTTTTCATCTCTTCTCCCCCTCTATCTGTATGATACAAAGCTGTACAAGCAGTATAATACGTCTTTATGCTTTCTCATTGAAAGAAGCTGGTCAGAAGGATCCAGACTCGCCCTTTAAATCCATTCAAGGTGTTAGGGAGGGATTTGGGTAAAGATGTAGGGACAGCTAGTGGGTGTGAAGCTGCATCTTCACCTTAGAGTTGCCTTCTATACAGGATCGTTATCTGGAGTATAATCTCAATTCCCTTCTTAATTCCCTTCTTAAAGGTTTTGAAGCATTGTTGTGCATCAATCTTTGATCGCAGGTTCAATAAGTGACATTCTTTAATGATGTAAAATCCTTGTCATGCCACAAGATGAATTTTACATGCAATGTATGATTAGATGCCCCAGTTAGCATGTTGCAGTGTCTAGATTTAGTGCTCTTGCAGACAAATACACGCAGATCGTTAAGTCATCTTGATCTCCTGTTCTCTCCCAAACCTCCCTCTTCACCCAACCAAACACCTGCTTGGCAAACAAAAAATCAAAATTCTAAATTATGTTTTTGGCTGTATGGTCCTTCAACTTTATTTGTGCACGAAGTTGCTTTATAAAGGTGCAAAGTTAAATATAATTTTTTCTTTCCCATACATGCCGGATGTGTAAAATGAGTGATTCGGGTCATATTCTCCAGGCGTGCCAGTGGGTATGACGTGCTGCGCGCTCCCATTCACCTGGCTACTTTGTTGAGTCTCCGTCTTAATCTGTGCATTAGCGAGAGAACCTGGGCTAATTCAATATTTGTAGCTTTCTTACCTCAGAAGACGTTATGCCTCTAAACAAAAGACCTGTGCAGTCGCAGTGGCAGATGTTGTTCCTCTTCTCCCATCCACGTGCACAACACTGGTGTCATTTCAACTTGTCACCAGAGGGGGCAGACGTCTGCAAAAATCTGGGACACTATGCTCCTTTTAAAAAAACAACATATATATATTTTTTTAAATCTGCAAAGTAAGTCTTTCCTGTGACTTTGAAAAGTGAATTTTGCCGTTCTCTACTCGAACTGAAAATGCCCAGCCGCAAAACACTTTCCCAAACTTAGCTTAGTCAAACCAAAAAAGGGTTATTCCATCCGTCTTTCTTAACCCTGGTCCTCAGGGCCCACCGTCCTTCATGTTTTCGCTGCGCCTTTGGTCCAGCTGTCTGATGAATGCTGTTTGATAGTTTCTCACCAGAGAAGAAAAAAACATTCAGGTTATATATATATTTTAATATGAATGAAATAAGAATTTGTTGCTTGTTTGTAGCATTGATACACTATTGGCTAAAAGTTCTGACTCGTGCCAATACAGGTCAAAATGTTTTTTTCACAATTTACTGAGTTCTTTGGATTTGGGGATATATTTGCTCAGTTTAACTTTAGCCACATAATAATGTTACAAAACAAGGTTATACAAATATAACAAAAAAGACAATTAATTGTTTAGACTTAGGGGTGAGGATGTTTGCAAAGGTCACAACTTCAGTCCAAAATAAAAAATTAAAAAATCTGTTTGCAGATCATTGGCCATGCTGTTGAGGCCAGAAGAGGTTACTTTAAAGAAAGCAAGAAAAACAAAATACCTGATGTTTTTATTAAAATGTATTTATTTTGTTGTACCACAAATTTGATCTTGTTTCATATCTCTTGGCCTGTAAAGATTGTGTAAGGTATTGTGGTGTTGACACTGGGTTAATAAATACTAAAATTCTTGTAACTACAGTTATATTTCTAATCAACAAATGTGCCTAGCTGTGCTAAATCCATCGGTAAGCAAACCGTCCCTCTACCCTCATTCACTGCTTCAGCAGATGGTTTGTGGATGACTTTAAGTGAGATTGTGCATACGACTGTAATGGACAATTACAGTCTAGTCCATCTGGAAAATGACATTCCAAGAAGAGATCTGGTCCGACGTGGAGAGGAAGCTTTAGTTCGGCTCATCTGCAGCAGGTTCACATATATACTGTAATTGACATGTGGCGTCTTAAAGGGATCACAAGGTTTTTTTTTTAGAGCCTTATTGGCAGCTCTTGAATGATGGAGAACGAGTAGTTATTTAGAACAAGGAGGGATTTTAGACATGGTAGCATTTAGCTATATTTAGCAAGTGCTGTGTCTCATATGTGCATTATGGTACTGTCTTCAAAGGATTTTTTTCTCTGTTGCCCTCAATCTGGTACTCAGAATACATAGTGTACAAATGCCTTCAGAAAAATGTGTTTTCCAGCTCTACCGCTTCTCATCCAGGGCCTTTTCTCTCTCTGTTGCTATTCTGTCTCTTCCATTCAGTACCAAACCTATGACCTGAGGTGACAGGCTATTTCCTATAGCTTCCACTTCCTCTAAACAGTGTCCCTAAACACATCAGGGGTTGGAACTTGTGGTCAAAGTTTAAACAACTTGTAAAAAGTGTCCTTTTGAAAGCATTTATTTTTCTCTGAGTACATTGAAAAGTGCATTTTCTAATATGTGAATTATTAAACTCTGTAAAAGTTAAACTTGCTGCATCACAAACATGTTCAATGAATGAATTTATGTGTAAGAGAGATGATGTCCAAAAAGCCACAACTTTCATCTTGTCTATAGGGTGCATGTGCTACTACTGCTAAGTTATTCAAACTCTCCATGTCGGTTTATGTCTGGTGGGATCTGACCCTACCAGTTCTCCCGCGTTCCCAGGCATAAAAATGTAATTTGGGAATTCCAGCTGGGAATTCCCTCGGTAGGTTTGACTCAGAGGAGGCATTTGGTTCTTACATCCATAAGTTCTACCTTTAGGCCATGGGCACTTTGTCTACTGCCTTGAAGATGTTGTCCACAGTTTATGTGCAACGGAGGCTGTTGAAGATTATAGGTGTTTGAGTTTTGTGGACAATTTTCAGACTCCAGTGATGTGTAATTTGTCCTGCCTTGAGCTGATTGTCATTACTGTAAGACCAATAATGTAAGGGAATAAAAAAAAACAGCAGTGAATATATGCTTTTCTACAACAATTTGAGATCTTAAACAGTTTGTAGGACGTGATAAGAGTAGTTAATGTGGTAAGAATAAAAAAAAACTGTCAGCATATGTTTATGGGCTAAATGTAGAATCCTATCATTTTTTCTTTAACTGAGATTTCCAAAATGTTTCCAACATTTTCTAATCTATCATGCTCTATAACGGAGGTGAAGCTCAAAAGGGAACAAGAGAGCAATGCTGCTGTCATATGTTGAGCCTTCTTGTTATCTTCCTAAAGTTCTTTGATCTCTTGCGGCCTCATTTGACCAGCCATGTTGTGACATTTTTCAGAATTAGTTTTCTTCTAGATGGTTTCCTGCAGTTCTGTGCTTTATGATTTCATTTTAAACAGCTTAGTTATTCCAGAATAACTAAGCTAACTTTGAGTGTTCCTCGTTCTGTGTTGACATTCATGCCAAAGAGCCTGACCAAGTGAGGGTTTGTATGATGTATGTACTGATGGGGGGTGGGGGAGGGGGAAAGATTAGATTTTTGAGTTTGTGACTGCCATCCCATTCAACTAAGCTGAAATTGGCTTGTTCGCATCCCCGGTTGATTTCTTGGCGCTTAGGTATTACCACTTATTCTGTGAAGACTTTAAAACAAAGAGATCCTTCACCTTTTGTTGAGCTTGTTCAACGCAGGACCGTTCTCCGTAAAACATCACTGACTGGTTTTAATCCCTCGGCAAAGATGAAAACAAAGTTCATAAGCTGAGTTTAACTACCTTTTTATTTTGGACCCTGGGTCCCAGGGGCTCATCATAACTCTTTCATTTTGTGGATTCCTTTACTCCTCTAAAGCTTCCACCAACGTGTTCAGGTCGTTTCAAAAGAACATGACTTGGTTGTCTTTGTCAATCCTTCATGCACCTTAGTTTTATAATGAAATCTATCAAATCTGTTAACCTTACTCCAACCCCCCCACCCCCCAAAAAAAAAAAAAAAAAAATAGATTCTTAATTGGCTTCTGCCTTTACAATGTCTGCCTTTTGAAAGCAAAGCAGTTTTTTCATAAGTTGACTATGAAGAAACATGTACAGACGGAAAATGTTTAACACGTTTTCTTTCTAGCTCTATTCTTAAAAAAATATACAGTATTTTCAAAGAGTTTATTCATCAGTGCTGTTGGAGGTCTTGCAAGCTTTTTTCAGTAACTTAGATTTATATTGCCATATGTATGTTTCTTTTCATTCCCTACTTCTCCTCCGTGCTGAATCTTTTAAAGTAATGTAGAGCCATCTCTAAGTTTTAAGCTTGCGCATTCTAATTAAAAGTCTTTATTCAGATAAATGTAACTGATGCAGACCAGAGGTTCAACATTAGCATGGGCAGCCCACCTGATTAAGAGAAATGAGGCTACAGTGAGTTCACTCGTTATAAATTATACATGAGAGAGATGGAAGCAAAGCTGCTGACACTTTTTTTTTTCTCTGCTGGAAAAACGCTATAATGGCAATAAAATCCTTACCAAACTTCTAAATGGAAATCGAGGCCACCAACGTTCTTTTCCCATTAGATGCTTTTTGGGCAGGAAGGCCCATTACATAATCAGGAAACTGCAGATAATTTACTTGATTTGAAGGGAAATGAATAAACTCTTGTGACAAAACCTCCTTGCACACTGAATGTGTACGGCAAGTAAACAGCTCCCTCAGTCTGTTAGAATGTTTATACTAACATAACTCGGAAAAGACGATGAGGAAAGCGTCCAGAAAAGCGGCAGCCAGCGAGGAGGCAGCTGGGAAACATGTTGAATAAAATGGACGGAGTCAGATTTGGAGGGGAAAGTAAATCCGCTGTCTCATCCATCAGTAATGGCAGGTTGTCTATATGTTAAAGGACTGAGCTGTACCAAAGTGCCCTGGTGGCCCTGCTGCCTGTCGCCGTGGTGACAGGCATCTCCCCAGTGAGTCATGATTGGTCGAACGGACTGTCAGTAAGCAGAGGGCCTGCATGTGTGTGCGTGCTCCAAGAACGATTTATGACTTCACATGTTGACGCTGAGAAATGCCCTCATGTGTACTTTGTACTTCATGCGCCTCTCTCTCTTGCAAAAACACACTGGTGTGTTTTTTTTTGTTTTGTTTTTTTCTTTCCCTCTGAGCCAGAAGCAAATGGGATTAGTTCAAGACGTGCAAGTTGATCGCAAGGGCTGAAAACAGAAGGGTGGGTCAACTTTGGCTTGGTAGGACCGCAAATGAGAATCGTAAGGCAATGTGACCCAAAGGATAGAAAATGTGGCTGCAGATGAAAGGACTGGTGGGCCGGGAATATAGCTGCATGATAAAACTAATCTCAATGGTTATTATGCACTTCCCAATTGCCAAGGACTCCTTAGATGCTATAATTGGTGTACTTAAAGTGCCATGCCTTCATGCTCTACCTACCAGTAACATACCTTATCAGTTAGATGAACTTTTAACTATACCTGTTGTGAACAGCCTATATGGATTTAATCGACCAAGGTGTTGAAGTTTACGGAACAATGATAAGAGGAAAAAGAGGGGTAAGAAAAAATGTGTATCACATGTTTGCTAAAAGTAGCATTTCAAATACAGCAAATATGTTGCTTGAACCAGGGCTAAACAATGATTATGGTTAGAAAAATGCAGAGTGTTACCTAATCACGCAGTACTAGAACACATGATTTTTCTGAGCAGCATGAAACCTGTCTTGAAGGTGCGATCCAGTTGCTGAGCTGATCAGGGGGAGCTCTTTAAAACTGATGCCCCGAAGTAAGACTGGAATTTGATTTAGAGTTGCTGTCCAGCTGTGTAACTCGCCTGGCTAGTAAAAACTACACTGATAATACTATTGAATTAAAAGATGAGGAGCTTCCACCAACTTAAAAACATTTATCTGACAGCAGGAAACAAGATGCCAAGAGTTTGTAGCCTTTACCAGCATCTCCACCGGCTAACGGTTAGCCATTAATAATGATAAAGTTTGCATCTGCTTTGCAGTTTACTGTCAGTGTCAAACTAAAGGACTGTTTCAGAGAACATGGACTGCAATCGTGTACTTCTAGTTTAAAATCTAAAATATTATAACTGATGATAACCTGAACAATTTACTAATCCGCTGAGTAGAGACTCTCAAAAACACATTTTGTAGTTTATAATACACTTACTCTGCTTTGAAAACACAGAAGCTGTTTAATTCTGTTGACACACATGAATATTTAAAGGTGGTCTGTGATTTATTTTCCTGAAATGTAAGAAAGACATACCCCTTTTCAATAACTGCGCATGCTCAAAGCTGTTTTATCTTGCTCTTCTGCTCCTCAGGGGGGATCACGTTAAAAACAATCTCCCAAATCCGCTCTGGTCTAATTTCGTTCTACTGAGACCGTCCTCTTCTTCTCGTAACTTGTGCACAGTTTGCTTCTTGCAACGCTCAGCCATTTTCAAAGTACGGTCAGAGCAGCAGAGCTACAATGAGTGGCTGACACTTAAGCTAAATGCTATCCGGATACATAAACACTAGAAGTGCGCATGTGCAGCCAACAAGCTGAAAGTAACAAGGAAAGGACACGCACACTGGCGCTACGTTAGCGCATCAGAATGATTGGCATGCGGTACAACCAATAGAAAATTTGACCTCTGACCAATCCCTGCTCTTCTGTGTTTATACAGGTCTGCTGCTCTCGCAGAGATCTATTTTTAACCTCCTTTTTCTGAATACATAATGTATTTACTACCTTCAGGATGGAAAGACCATTTCACCCAGTACAACAAAAATTGTTTCTGAGCAGGATTACCAACTATAGCTTTACGGAATCTGTACATGGCGTAGAATAGGGGTTCTTTTCAGGCTTGACCAGGCTAGATTTTTAATTTGCTCATTGTAATTGCTGAAATCTTTACTGTATTGTTAAGAACAAGCAAGAGATTGCTTAATATCTCCTAATATTGTCAAGACAATGTCAGACCATGTATTGTTACCTCTGCCATTCAGCATTCTAATTGATCTTTTTCTTCTCACACCTTTCGATATGAAATATTTACAACTGGATATGAGTTAAATCATGATGGATAAAAATAGATGTGTGGCAATGTTTGGCCCTGGTCCCTAGTAGTGCATAAACTGTGTGGGTATTTTCATCCTCTGGCTGCAGTAGTGATCAATCATTTAGAAAAAAGTTGGTCTGAGCTGGTTAGGAAGTGAAAGTCACAGCAGTGGTAATGCCTACATGTTGCGGGTTAAATGAATATTTTACAATATTTTTCCTTTTAGCAAGGCTTAGCTTTTTGTTAGCTCTACTTGAAAAATGTAAGCATTTTATAAACTTATATTCTTTCGCTAACATAATCAGATAACAATTACATGCTAGAATATCCCTTTAAGTAGCACAAGCCTGGGCCGTGGAATAAAGTAGCTTCTGAATTTGGGATATCAGCTGATCCTGTCCTTAAAGTAGCACACAGACTCCATGATTGCTTGGAGGACAAGAGGCAGAAAGACATAGGCCTTCAGCTGTCCTTCCTGTTGTACCTCTTAATTTATCATACTGTGTCATCCTATCACAGTTTTAACCTCATTTTGTCCAAGAGATCTGTAACATTGTTTCACCGCTTAACTCTTTTCACAAGATTTCTTTGACCTTTTGCACAGATTTTCCTCTACTTGTTCTCTGGGATATAAAACACAAAATATAAGGAAGGTTACACAAAGGCAGTTCTGGTCCTCTATAGAAATGAAATACACATTTTTCCCCTGATGATTTATTTATGTATTTATTTATTTTGCTTACCTACAGTATGGTTCACATTAACATTACTGAATGGACAGGGTCACTGATCTGTATTAGCTGAAACAGTCCATCTGAATCTATTAAAGGAAGGTATTGTTCTACATCTGAGGTACAAATACCACTTTTGTCATACCAGCTTTGCAAAGGAACAGAGTTTGAGGAATGCAAAAACAAAGCAACAAATTCAGAGTCCTGTCTTCTCTCGCCATTCTGCTTTCTGTCTGTCATAGAGGAGCAGAAGTGTGTGTCCAGCTCCAGCGGGATGTTCTCCCCAAATCAGAGGTGTTCTTCCAGTCCTCGAAGAACAATGTTCTACGTGTTTTATACTCATCCCTGCTCCAACAACCTGATTTAAACAGTGGCTTTATACTCTCAACCTTTTGTAAAGTTTTCAATGGATCTGCTCATTTCAGCCGACTAATCTACTAATCCCAGTACAAATATGAAAGCCTCTAAAACTTGCAGGGCCCTGGACTTCCGGCACTGGAATAGCCTGAATCAGAGAACCACTTTTTATCTGCAGTATGGGGGGGGGGGGGACATTTCTAGTTTAAATAAGAAATGTCTTTTTTTTTTTTTTTTTTTTTTTTTTTTTTTTTTTTTTTACATGCTACGTCATCCTGTAATCAGCGCATTTCCTTATTTGCTCATATACAGAGTGTATACTTTAGGCTTTAAGTGATTACCTAATGCAACAATAAATGTATCTACCAAACGAAATGGTAAAAAAGAAACAGTGGGTGTTTTAATAGCTACACAAAAAATAAATTGTTAGAGTTTTGATCTACAACAATTTGTGGTAGTTTTAATTCTAAATAATTGAGATGTTCTCATATCTTATCCGCCAATGTTTCTTTTAGCTATGTATCCAAATACAATTTAGATATGTGGATTTTTATCTCAAATTACAGCTATTTTTATCTCTAAATTGTATTAGGACAAGCAGTAACTCGGTTTAGGAAAAGCAGTTCACTCTGACAATGAGGGTTGCAACGTGACACTGCTCACAACAGGCAATGCACGATATTGGGTTGGTGAGAATTAGATGAGACAGGATTTTATAAAATATTAGGAAAACTTTAAATCCTCTGTCATGGGATAAAGGGCTGTTGTGTTCAGTTTGTGGATTCTTTCTGTTCTTCGGGGTTTTCATGTGTTGCTTTCGAACTCCATTCTGATTTTTAGTTGTAGTTTTATTTTGATAATCTGGTTTCTCTAGATCAGGGTTTCTAGTTACTTCCTATTTTCCCTGCAAGCTTGTTCTTGAGTTAAGAACTGTATTATTAGTTGGGATGATTTGCTTTTAATTCGATTCTTCTTCTTTGTTATGGGTGTTTTTAATCACTTCCATAAAGAAAACTCAGTATATTAAACCTGTCACATTGTACATCTGACTAGCTTGTTAGCTGTCCTCCATTGTTTAAGCTGACTTCTGCAATTAAAAAAAAGTTAGTAGTTCCTTACAGCATGGTGCAACACTGGTGGTGGGTATTAAGTCTACAATTTAACAAGGTACTTTTTGTAAGTTCTGTTTTATTGAGTCAGACAATTTCCAAGTGGTGTTAGTTAAGCCTGACAGATCAGCTGATACTCCTCAGTCCCCCTGAGTCCAACGCAAACGGCCAAAACTTCTGGGTTTGGCATAAATTGTACAGTAGCATCATGAAAAGCATGCTCTTTTGCTTTTCAGGTCTATCTATAAAATCTAAACAGGTTCTGGAGGTTGGCAGTGCTTTGATTCACCCAATGAGGCCGATTGCGTCAACCTGCTTAACTTGTTACCTTCCACCTCTCAAGGCGTTTTATTTACCTTGTCAACAAGTTCACGGTGGTATGACATCTTTCAATGAGAGTTGAGGGACCATCTTAACTTGGAGTTGAGTCGCAAACAATAACAGATAAAATAACATGGCCTTAATATAGGTAGGAGATATTGACAGCATCATCTACAGACCTGTTGGCTCTGTAGGGAGTCCAGGAGACACGTGATGGATTTCAGGTGGACCAGCAAAAAGGTACTGAAAGGACAGCAAACAGATGACACGGATAACTGAGACTCTGCACATGTACTCTAAGGACTTCGTCAACACAGAGGTCAGGGCGACGGGTCTGTAGTAATTTAATCCTTTGGTCCTTTTTTTGGATGGGGATGATGGTGGAGGCCTAGAAGCAGGCTGACACGTGGCATATCTCCAGTGAGGTGCTGAAAGATGTCTGTGGACACTGCAGACAGCGGATCAGTGCAGTGAGTCCGACCCAGCTGCTTTGCAGGGGTTCTGCCTCTCGAAGAGTCTGACGTCTCCTTGATGGAGAAAGTCAAAAGGTGCAAAGTTAGCACCGAGCCTCTTCTCATTCTTACAGTAATTGCTGTCTGACATTAACACACGGAGCATGCTGCTGCCTATTATCTCCCAGAGGCTGCTCGTGAACCTCAAACAAACCCAGGAAATACTTGTCAAAGCAGAGTGGACAAAAAAAAAAACCCTTTTCTTTGTCAGCATTGCAGTTTTTTTTTTTTGTTTTACGCCCCTAACATTTGATTGCATTTTATTTATTTTTTAGCAGATCCACATATCAGCTGGGCTACGGTCCCCACATGGATGGGTGTAGGTGGTCGTGGGTGTCTTTTGACGTAGTGATGTTTTCATGCACTGCTTTGTGAATTTCGCTTTAAATTTGATTCAAAAGCATCCAGCCTGAAGCGGGTCAAATTTTTGGCACCACTTAGCGAGCAGGTGGGAGTAAATGACAATCAATACTAAGCAAGCAAAGCATCAACAAAACATGAAACAACCAAAATGTTATGAATAGAAGTGAATGAAATCAGAGGCAGAGTGAGTGGCAGAAGAGCGTGGCTGGTGGAAGGGTCTGCTGATGGTATCCAGGAAGGGAAAATCGAAATGGAAAATGGATTCATACTAATTTTAGACCTAAAAGAAAGATTTAGAACCCAATGTGTCATACAGGAAAATTATAGCTTTAACTGTTTTTTTCCCCCTCTAATTTCTATCACTTTGAGTATTTCATCAGTTGGCTGGTCAAGCACAACCTATTATTACACCGTAGTTCAGTTTGCCTCTCACTCCCTGCTCGCAAACTTTAACGCAACATAACAGGCGGAGCAGCAGCCGGGCAGCAGGTGGCGCAGGGCTGTAAAAGGTTTAGCCACAAACAATTAAAAGATGCACACTTTGCTACACACTGATTAGCCTACAGTTGCACGTTTCCCTGCTATATGTCACACAGAGAACAAACGGGGACTAGCAGACACTGGCCATGCCCCGCTGTTTATACGCTGATCCCTGTGTGTGTTATAGCCCCTGCTGTTTGGCAGGTCTCATCAACAGTATCCAAATGAGCCTCTAGTATCTGGCTCGCTCTGCTGCTGCATTTAGAGCGCAAACATTGAAGTCCTAAAGCTGTTTGTGTGCAAGTCTGTCACTTGATGTCTCTTCCAAGCCCTTAAAAACATCCTCCATTAGTCTGCCTGACCAGACACGCCATGCACACACGCACATCCTCCATGTATTGCAGGCTGTCTATATTAGTTTTATTTTGGAAGGGACATATACTTGTTTGATGCTGTCCATTTCCATAAAATGTATAAAATGGAGCTTTAACTTTGGGTTTATAGCTACATTTTCGATCTGCATAAAGATATATTACCAGCTGAGGTTCCATAAAGTTCAACTCGATCTCCTTAAGATTTTTACAAGCTTTGTTTACTTTTACTTTTAGTTGACTTCTGTTCAATAGCTTTTAGGGTATTAATTGTTGATGCTGCTTTTTTTTTTACTGAAAACTGAAAATACTTGTTGGTTCATACATCGCATTGTTCTGTTATTACAAACTGCAACAGGACTACTCTTTACAGCATGAATATATCTTGGAAATTTGTGGACATTGCTGACAGTAATTCTAACAAAATATTTTTTTGCTCTTTTAGAGCATTTTAATTACCTTTTTATGTCAGGTTAACAGAATTAATATATATATATATATATATATATATATATATATATATATATATATATATATATATATATATATATATATATATATATATATATATATATATATATATACCAGTTTCAGTACGGAGTCATATTAAAATCTTTGTAAACAAAGGACTTGAAAAATAAAACATTTAAAAATTAAAGAGAGGTTGTGTTGATGGTTGTAATTGGTTGATCTCTTTTGGTGTTTTTGTATAAATACAGATTAGTTGTAATTATACAACCAAGAGGGGTAAGGCAAAAAATTAACTCCTATTGTCTTAAACAAATTTAATCAAAAGTCATAGTGATTTATGCTTAACACTAATTTATGAACATTTAAGTCATTGCTTACATTTTCTTTTATTTACACGGAAAGGTAGACCATGCATCACCAATTAAAGAAAATACATTTTTACTGTTGTAATACTTCTGCTTTTTCTATTGCTCTACCCATCGCTGGTAGCTCGCCAACTCCTACAGCCATTTCCTGGGTGAATAATAATTGGCATCTGTCGTAAATGGCTACTCAACGCAATTATGATGACAGCTTAAAGGTTCAGAAAACTGCATACTGTATACTTTTTGTACAGTTGCACTCAAGTATAAACATTATTTTTTGCAAACAAGAGTTCTTGAGGAATACATGGGTTATAAAGGACGTTAAGGAGAAGGTGACCAAGAAATGTTCTGTGTGCGAGCGGGGGGGAAAAAAAAGCTTTGGAAAGAAAGACTGAAGAGAGAAATCATGTTTCCATTGCTTCACTGAGAAGAGGCCATAAGGAGGATGGCAAAGTGACAAATGTCTGGCCATTAACTGAAGCCCAGAGAAGAGTGGTCTACAGAGGGAGGGACGAAGAAAGAAATAGACGGAGAGTATTATATGTAATTAAAACGGTGATTACTGGGGTCTGAAATCATTTCCCCCCAGACGGTTCTGTTGGACTTGGCTTCTTGTGCATCTTTGGAAACTCCAAATGACATCAGTTGTTTCACTGGATGTGTTACTGAGCATGTGTGTGGCAGGACATGCCCTATTGGTTGTTTTTGTATTTTTTTTTTCGGTCATGTTCTTGCAACACGCAATGGTTTAGTGATGGTATGGATTCCGGCATCAGTGTGCTAGCTGGTAAAGATTTCTTTAGGTTTGTAAACGGTATTAACGGATCCATGGAAAAAAAGTCTGACCCTCCCACCGAGGGGAGAGAAAGTGAGGCAGAGAAAGAGGTCAGCAATAACGGCTAATTTGAGAGGAGACGTTCTTGAACCTCTTACAGTTCAGTGCGCTGATGCAAGACCAGCTACTGTGTGGTTAGCCTTGTTCCTACAGAACTCAATGCCACACAAAGTTCAGCCCTGACAGTCACTCGCAACTGCATGTATAGAAAAAATGGTGAACTGAAGACTTGATTTAAAGGATTTTAAACTTGTTTGTTATGGTAGCACTAAGAGAACCATTTCACAACCATTCATTTGTTTTCTCTTTCATTTCTCTTTCTCTTGATCACATTTTCTCCCTTTTTATATGATAATTATCACTTAAACCAGCAAGCTCTTTTTTTTCTTCAAATAAAACCAGTGTGCTGCTTTCTTTGACTTTCTGAAAGCTTCCATTTTTTGTTTTCTACCACAGCTTTTTAGGCTCGACAAATTCATTGATGTGATTTTTACCTGAATTTCTTCAATCATGTTTTGCTACTGTTCACATTAGCAAAAAATGTTTAATTGCTAAAAATTTTCAGCATTTTACCTAAACCATCCAACCCTCTCATTTCCCTTTTGAGATTGCAAGAATTGTTTCTCCAGAACAAAATATTGCTCAGCATGACCGTTGTGGTCTGTTCTTTTTATAATCGTCAGTAAAAACTGCCATTTGCTGCAGCGTTTTAGCTGTTTGAAGTTCACAACTAGAAATGCTGAAAATATACCTATTCCTTCCTACATTTGTTACTTTCTTCTTCATCATCTTTCTTTCTACCACCGTTATCACGTCCATTCTATTAACCTCTTTTATTACATCTGGTGTGGATTGATGTTCCTCTCACGTGAAAGATGACCACACCTTCTTTCTCTTCCCTCACTGTTTTGCTGACAAAAGATGCTCATAAAATATAGACTTGCTCACCGGCGGCTACATGCCACAAGCTTAAGCAGATATTTAATTAGTGAGATGTATTGGTGTTTTAACTTGGCAGTGGAAGCGTATGGGTGGGGGGTGGAAGCACAGGGCTGATGGATTTTGAATGTGTGTGTGTGTGTGTGTAAGCATTTTCCACCATACCAGCTCTATTTTAAGACTGGTGCTGACATGAAAAGAACATAAAAGACCAAAAAAAAAAGTGAGACCCGTTGAGTTTTTCTAGAATGACGAGTTAATCAAAAAGATGAGGAAAACATGAAGTCACTGTTGATCTGCATCAAGCTGAAAGTGGTCAGACGGGGGGAAGTTTGTATGTGCTCTGTAGAGGAAATCCTACATTTTGGACTGTGTTAATCCACTATAGAGTGGCACTCCACTCCCCTATCCCCTCTCCCTTTCCATCCTGCTTTTCTTCTCTCTGGGGACCCTCGTAGGAATGTTTCCATTCCCAAGCATTCAAAAAAGGCAATGTTACAAGGGTCAGTGTGTGTGTGTGTGTGTGTGTGTGTGTGTGTGTGTGTCTCTCTCTCTGCTGGCCTTTTGTGAAGAGCTGAGTAAAAGGAAGCTTGGGTTCTCGTGTGTGTTATTGATCAGGTCTCTTCTCTATCATTGGTTATTAGAGACAGCAGCAGGCCCACGACACTGCTTCATATTTCTGTGTCCCCACACACACACACACACACACACACACACACACACACACACTCTAGCACTCCTGTTGCCGTTCTTTATGCTCGCGTGGCAGAATAGTTTTTCAAATGAAAGCGCCTAGTCAAAGCAGGCTTTGTAAATCCACATGACTGAAAGCATCCAAAATGTGTATTAAAGCCTAAAGTTTTTAATAAAACTGGTTGTTCATTATTCTTAAACATTATTTTGTTAATAGATTAAATCTTGCCAAACTTTTATGATCTCACTTTTAAATAGTCATACACAAAAATTGGCGGGTAAAATTAATCAAATCTATTTTGTCACATAACAAACATCAATGAGTTTTATTGGGATTTTGTAAAAGACTAAGTGCAATTTTGATTCAGTCACCTTTACTTTATCAATTAAAGTCTAGGTCAACCAGTTGCCTTCTGAAGTCACATCAATGGTAAACTATGTATAATGTAATCTCAGCATAAATCCATCTTTAATGTGACGGCCTCAACATTTGTTGGATAACACTGATGGACATGAAAGAGAAAGAAGCATGAAAACCAAGGAACACAGCATGGATGACTATCCGGAGAAGTTTAGAGCACAGTTAGGATTATGAATCTACGTCCTAAGATCTCTCTCTATTTTCCTCCACACAAAGTGATTTGCATGTATTCAAAAATGCTTCCAGTCTCATCTTACCAAACACCTTTCATTTTTGTAAACACACCCTGCCCTTTAACACGGTGTTGGGGGCATCATGCTGTGGGGATCCTTTTCTTCAGCAGGGCCAGGGAAGCAGGTTGGAGTTTAGAAAAGGAGTGTTTAAGTACCACTTAAAGGGTCCTGATGACGAATGCAAGCCAATTTTGGATGTAAAGAAAAAACATTTTTCATTTTCCATCCACTTCATATCATGCTCTGCTTTGCATATGTCTTTAGCTGCGGAACAGGTACGCAAAGATGGGCATTATGTGCTAAGCCTTAGCACATAAGGCTAAGGCTTATGTGCTAAGATATGTGCTATGTGCTAAGCCTTAACATATCACAATTGAATACATCAAAATTGTGTGAAATTAAAAAGTTAAAGGCATGAATCCTTTTACTAGGGACTGCATATTTTTTTAAGAGAGTTAAGTGAAGTCCCAGCATGATTGGTCTTAAAATAACACATACCAACTAAACTGGCTCCTTTTATACTCCCCCTGCTATACTGTACTGCTGTTGCATGGCTTTGCCAAACGCACCTCGTCTCCCCACGTGTCCCTGGTGTCAACCTCCTTGTTCAGCCCTTCAATTCTCCTGGAAGTATGAAGTAGATCTAAAGTGAAAATCAATCATGGCCTGCAGCAGTTTTCTGCACTCATCTCCAGTGATTCAGATTGAGAGAAATGCAGTGTGTTGTTCACTTACCAAGTATAACTCAAGTTTGCCCAATGCACATAGCGGGTTGTGGCTATGACATTGGAGCTCAACTAGCAAATGCCATATTATGAAAAGGAGTGGATTTAATACAGAAACTAGAGGTCATTAAGCATTAAATAAGATGTATGATTTCACCAGAAATTCATCTGAATCAAACCTTGTGTGGTGGAGAAGTTGAAATTGGAGAAAAACTATCAGCCAACACTCAGTAATGTAAGTGTGTTGGACCACTATTTTAAAAAAAGGAATGTGTAAAGTCAGTAATTATTAAAGTGTGAGATAAGGGGCCACAGAGTAAACTGCATTGTAATATACTCCAAACTTCAAGGGCCAAAAATGTCAGATGTTCTTTTGTTAAGGAAATGAGTCAAACAATGCAGTTGGTATTAGCGTTGGGAATTGATTAAATTTTCACAATTCTGATTCCCTTATCGATTCTGTGAAACGATTCGATTCCTTATCGATTCTCTTATCGATTCCAAATTGGGGGAATTTTTTAACCTCTTAAAAAAATAGACATGGTATTAAGCACTTAAATTTAAAGTAATACTAATTTAAAATTTTAGAGACATAAAAAGACAACAAATAAGCATTAAAGAACGGTTTATGGATTGGGTTCTGCAATGTTATGAGTATAAAACTCATCTTTAGAACAAATCTCTGCTCAGAATGGTGATCTGCACCGCCTAATCTACTTTCAGCAGTTATCATCAGTTATTGCACCTGTGAACTGCAGAAAATACGGGCAGAGCGGCTCTTTCTGAGTTTACTCTCTGCTGCTGTCAGGATTAGCTGCAGTGCGTTATGAGGCGGAGGGATATTTCAGCGTCACTAAGTTTAGACCACAAACAAGCGACTTCACTTTCAGAAACAAGCCCAAAAAAAGCAGCAACCTGCAACTCATGAAATTTACAAGCGACTTTAGAAAAAATAAGACCAAAGTCACATAAAATAAGTGGGCTTGGCAACAGTGAGCATTCTTTCCAAGTGTGTCGTATCCCTCCACCCCTCTGGTCGGTAAACAAATGTTCCGCCAAATTCTACATTAAAAAATGTTTTTTTAACTTTTACCCGATGTATTGGAACATCCAACTGCCATGCACGTGAGCATTGTTGCTTCAACAATAGCTCTTGTGAATTTCAATGGTGAAGTCCTCTGGAAATCCGAAACAACTGTTTGCAGTGCCTTACCGCGACATTACGTCACAGGATGTGATGTCGGGCAATAATGGCCGCCCCCCTACACAGTGATCCAGACGACAATTTATGATTTTATTTTCTTATTGATTAATGCTAAATTCATTAAATCACCACGAACATATTAGTTTTAGGTATAGCTAATGATCCACTGATTTTTTTCCTTGTTGACCGGATGTTCGATCTCTTTGCCTGATGGGGCGCCATTTTTTTTGTTTTGCTTTTCTAGACTTACGCCTGGTCACGTCGTACTTGCTTACTGAATGCCGTGTGCGTAACTTGTGTAAAAAACGTGACGTAAGTCGTGCTGCCTGACTCTGGTGCTGCCTGGAATCGTTAAGAGAATCGTTAGGCGAGCTGCTAAACGGTGCGATGGAACTGGAACACACAGAACCAGTTCTGAACAGGAACCGGTTTTCAATTCCCATCCCTAGTTGGTATCCCCACATTTGTGCATCTTGTGTATACAATAAATCCTATTTCAACACCTGACATTTTGTCTTTAGCCAGTGAATTCAGAAGGATCTTTTTGAGTATATTTAGAGGCCAGAATAGTCAAAATACAAATAAATGTTTAGAAAATAGGAGGAATGTATGAAATACTAATTTTGCGAATGCCACCAAGACGAGATGCATTATGCTGTGGAGAACCTAATGTTCAGCTGAGTCCATTATCCGTTCTTAAATATATTCAAGAGATGATGGTATGAAACTTTAGGGAGCTTAAAATCTTTAGAAACATGTATCCAGCCAGCAAGCCTAAGCCTCTGTAGGCATCTCTGAAGAATGAAACCAGTTTGGTTGCCTATGATAGAGAAGCAATGCTGAAGGAAGTTGAAATATCTTGTTTCCTTGGACTAAAGGAGAATAATCTACCGTTTAGAGGATTATAGTGAGTTGCTTAGACTTTATTTAGGGTGATAGTATGGGACCAGCTGGAAGCTGTCCCACTCGGTCAACCCTGGAAGCAGCAGGAAGCTTTAGCTTTCAGGTGACTTTTTAAAGACAGCAGGTGGTTTTCATTTACAATAAACGTAGAATCGACAAGGTCCTAAAGCACAGTGGAATCCATGAAGACGGCAGCATCTTTGTTTTTTGTTTTTCTTGTAAATGGCTGAATACTCTAAGGCCCTGCTGTTGCTCTGGCTCTAAAAGAAAAGATGTCCGCCCAATGACGATATATGGAAACAGGAAATGGGTGAGTTAAGCAAAGCTCCTAAAGCAGTTACAGTGATGTTCATCCATTCAGCAAATAGCACAAGATGGGAGCATTTTGTAGAGCATCTGTGAAAACACCTGCTTATATGTTGGTTAAGATTACAGCAGCTGGTTCTAGGTCTTAAACTCTGTCTTTAGACAACAGAAGGGGGGATAGTTTTAGAGATGGCAGTATACTTAGGATAAGGATTCTACCTTTTTAAGAGACATCTTGGACAGAACAGAAAGCAGTTAAAACATTAAAGTCTGCAAAAGGTTGATGCCACACACGCTAACATCTTACATTGATAAGTTGTGGAAGACTAACTGCTGCAAAAAGATAAACACACATTGTTGCCGCTCCGGATCACACTATTCAAGTTCCTGAAATTGGTTTTAGCTCTGCATCAGCGAAACGGTGGGCATTAAAGGGGCCAGTTGACACATTTAGGTGACGTTCATTCTACTGTCTTTGTTCATCACTGCAGATTTATTGCTAAATTTGAGGATTTGACAGGTTTCCATATTCATCATCGGACACTAAAAGGATGGCAAAAGATTTCAAATGTGTTAGAGGGTCTCAGACTGGATGTTTAACGTGCGATCCATGGAGATCACATAACATATTTCCGATAAACCGTTTAAATGAGTTTGTCCTGGTACATTCAAGCATTTTGCTGAGCTCTGCGCAGACCTGAGAGTTTTTGCTTTCATCATAGTACACTGCCAAAAGGTCATTTCTGGTCCCTGTGGTGGTTTCAGAATGAAATAGACTCTGTTGATTAAATACAATGGAGTTCACGGGCTAACATTAGACACAGGTACGGCTCTGTGCCTTTGCCTGCTTTTCTTTCCCTCGGGTCAGTTTAACTTCCATTAGAATAAATTTGTGATCAAACGTTTCACACGCTGTGGTTTTAAACCTTTTTTCTGAGCTTCCAAATGCCCTGAACAAAATGTTCTGGTTAAAAGCTGCAGTAATATACAATGTCTTATGAAATTGTTCACTCTACTTGCACTTTTCACATTTTTTCATGTCCCACACATACAATAAAGTACGTTCTGTTGCAGTTTTATGTGATAGACTAACGTTAATCAAAGCAAAATGGTGAAGTTTTAGAAAAAATACACATGGCTTTTAAAATAATTCCAAATAAATATCAGAAATGTATAGAGGGGCTAATGTGTTTAGCCAAGTCAACACTTTTTGTTGCATGTCTCTGAGGTGTGTCTTGACCAGCTTAATACATTCTTTCCCACATTTATAGATGCAATATTTGCTCAAGCTCAGTCAGACTTGATGGGAGGATGGGTGAACATTTTTAAAGTTGTACCAGAGATTAGCTCTTGATTTAAGTCTGCACTTTACCCGCACCATTCTAACCTGCCAATATTCTTCTCTCTATACCTGTTCCATACCTCTGGTTGGATGCTTTAAGGTTGTTGTACTGCTGGAAGGTGAACCCCAGCCCCAGCCTCACAAGTTTCTCCTCCAGGATTTCCCAATGTCTAGCTCCATCTCTCTCCATCAATTCTGACCAGCTTGCCGGCCCCTGCTGAAGAAAAGCTTCCCTATACCATACCATCTTTATTTATAAAGCACTTAAAAACAGCCAACAGCTGAAACAAAGTGCTGTACATCGCTACAATCTAAAACGCATACATTAAAAACTAAGATAAAAAGATAATGCATAAAAACACTAAAAAGAAGTAATAAAACCAATTTAAAATGAAAACTAAGTCCTGCTAGTGGTAAAAGTCAAAGGATAATAGTGGGTTTTAAGGCGAGTTTTAAAAGTGGGCAGAGAAGGAGCCTCTCTTGTGCAGGGGCAGGTTATTCCACAATTGAGGACAAACAATAGAAAAGGCCCTGCCCCCCCTTGGAGCTTCCTCTTAGACCTCAGTACCTCCAAGGGATGCAGTCCAGCTGACCCTGACCAGAGGGGCCGAGAGGGCGAGGAGGGATGAAGAAGCTTAGAGAGGTACGGCGGGGCAAGGTCATTCAAACACTTGAAAACAACAATAAGAATGTTAAAATGTACTGGGTGTAAATGGAGTGAGGCCAGAATAGGGGTAATATGCTTTGTTTTTGGAGTACCCATTAAAAGACAGCGTTCAGAACCAGCAGCATACCAGAAAGCAAAGACTGATTCTCTCCAACATAGAGTTCATTACAGTAATCCAGGTGGGATGACATAAAAGCATGCGTCAATGTTTCAAGGAGTTGTCTTGACAGAATTTCAATTTTGCCAGCTGCCTTAAGTGACAAAATATAGGCATGATCATACAAGATCAGATCTTTGCATAGGACAGAAGTTTATTTCATTTTATTTCTAACTTGACCAGAACACATCATTTCACATGTTTGCGTCTGTCCCTTTTATACACAGAGGACCAGAAAATGCACAGTGGGCAACTTATGACTATTCTTTCAAAATTGGCTTTCTCCATGCTGGTCTTCTAGAGTTCAGATTTCCAAATCCCAATGAAATGCTATGAAGTTCTGTTGTAAAGTGACAAAGTGAAAAACTTCGTGGGATATGAATAGTCTTGAAAGGTTACGGCATCATTCAAAGCTTTTACTGTGGTTTAGAATGACAACGTGCACGTCGTGTACTCCTTTAGTTTTTAAAGGTGCTGTTTAACTTGCTTTGCCAAACAAGTCCTGAACACGGGGGGGGTCGTTCTTGTGTTTATTATTTCACCACCAGTCAGTCCCCAGTGTTTTTGGAAGCGTTTTGTATCGGAGGCTTAATGTTGAGGCCTTTCTAATGAACTTTAAGCCCGCCCTCTGCTGTGAAACAGCATGGTACAACATCTGTCATAACACAAGCCGTCACACACATACATATTGTACGCACACGCAACTACACAATGACACAGAGCAGTTCAGCAGGAATTTTTTCCATGGCGCCTAATGAATGCCATCCTTTCCGTTCAAGACTCCTCATTTTGAAAAGCTACAGTCATTTCCCCCATGTATCAGTCTTTGGGATAGTCTGATGTAGCTTGAACCCTTTTTATGTATATTTCTTCACAATTTGTTGCTCTTTTGCCTTTATTTTTATTACAGGTCAATCATTTTTGTTTTAACATGCGAGGCTGAGCATAGTTGAACTGATGGCTCTTAATGTTAGATAAAAGACTCTTATGGAGCTCTAACTGGTTTTTCTGACAGATTTTCTCAGAGTGAGTGGCCTTCCCATTCATTATCCCCCTGAGTCAATCCCACTGACAATCCCAGCAGTATTCTAGTTAAAAAGGGGTCAGCGATTTGCTTCCCAGTGGATACCGGCCTGCTTCCGTTCCCCACTTCCACTGTCCTGGTTCAGCCAACATATTAATAGCATCTACCTACTCCAGTGTCTGAGACTGGCATGTGTGTTGCATGTCATTTAGAGGCAGTGGAATAGATATACTATTAAGGATACGGCTTGGAAATTGCCGTTTAGCATGATGGTTTACTGTATTCTAACTGAGAAATCAGGAAAGTGGGTCATAAAAATCAAACATTTTTCCACCCAGTGAATACATCCTGTATAGACACTACCAGGTCGCACTGACGACAGCACTCCTTGGTGTACGGTTTGGTATAGAGGGAAAAAGGTTTTCATTATCACCAGGGTGTTTAACAATTAAATTAGAGAAAGCAGACATGCTACAAGAAGCTTCTAGATGTAAAATTGTCTTCTAAATTGCCACATTGATGATTCGATCAGGCTTCCACATCTGTGAGCAGAGTTCAATTCTGCCTGACTGGAGACATATTGGTTTGGAAATAATTGGAAAGCTTTTGAAAACGAAGTACGGCTCTGCACACAACTGCGAAGGAAACGGAGACCTGTTGGTAAAGCTAATATGCAAACAGTGGAGTATGCCTATACATGCTTTAAACAGCAGTTTAAATAGTTTCAAAGATGACTGTGCGGAAAGGCCAGGAGTTAAGCCCAGGATTTCCTTGCTGTATGGCAAGAGTTCACTTGTATTCCCCCCCGGATACATGGATTCACTCTGGGTACTCCTGCTTCCTCCCACAGCTGGGGTAACTGGACACTCAGTATATCCTTTGGTGTTTGCGCTTACAAAGTTGTCTAGTTTCTGTTGCCCTGTGGATTGTCTGGCAACCTCTGAAGTGTCTAAGTTGATATCAGTTTAAACATTTGCAACTAGCCAATGACCGATTTACATCCCCATGTTGGGTACATATTAACTCTGACGATTGTCCATTCAATACTAAGGAAGGGTACCAGCTACCCAACAACGTAGCAAGCATCAAGCGGGTATAGAAAATGGATGGTAGATGGCTTACAATGACAAACAAGGTGAACTCTGATGCTGCACGATTATTTAATATGATTCTGGTGTGAAATTAATCTCATACCTTGTTGTGATCATGTTTGCTATACGCATTACTCCCAGAATACTGGATATTGTTGACCACAAGCAAACCACCTAATTGCATACTATACTTCACGATGTTGCTTTATAACATTTTCCACAACGACTGAAATCAACTCCTCAGGTAGTCTGCCTTTCTGTCTGTGCTTTACAGCGCACATGCGCGTGTGTGTGTGTGCATGAAAGGATCTCGTGTGTATGCTTGACGCAATAAGGGTATCATCAGCAAGGGACCCACAGTCATGGCTGCACCCAGAAATGCACACATTTTCCTTGAGGCAAGAATCTTTAGAGCAAGGGTTATATAAAAAGATTTAAAAAGCAAAGTAGACTTTAATGCGCATGCACGCAAGCGCGCACACAGACACTCACACACACACACACACACACACCCTCCAGCTTCCTTAGTATACTATGCATTTGACCTCTAATATGCTAATTCTCTGGATGCCGTGGGTGTTTACCAGATGCGTGCACACAAGCTCACACAAAACACATCATAAGCACTTCTGCTAAGCAACTAATGGCACATCTTAATCAGGCAAAGTGATGGTGCTCAGCATAAAAGCCGCAGTAAAAAATGTGTTTTTAAATTCATTCCACTGCTGTAGATACAATAGAGTCAACATCTGACCCTCTTTACACATCAAGGCATAAACATGTACGCTCACTGTCTGCCGGATAACGTTGTTTCATTGTTAGGCATGTCTGTTTCTTTGGACTAAACGATAGTTTCTCTTTACAGCTGTGCTACTCAATGTTTCCCTTTTCTCTGTTTTGTTGAACACAAGGAAAAGCTTAAACCTTGCAGAAAAGTGAATATTATATGGGAAAAATGTTTGTGGGATTCTAAATGGCAACTTACACCTCTTCGATGAGCAGGAGAAACAGAGCCTAAGATCATCAGAAACGAGGACCAGGAGAACCATGCAGCGAGGCTTTAATTATGCGCTCATGTGGGAACCACCAGAATTGCGAATCGCTTTCAGAAAAACCGAGTGAAAGTCCGGCTGCCTCCGATTTAAGCCCGTTTGCCGTTCCCGAGACCTGGACGACTGAGAATTTGCACAGGCAACAGTTTCCTTCACTTCTCTTCCTCCATCTCTGTTTATGTACACCCTCTCTCCTCCTATTTTACTCATGCAGTTTCTGCTCACTAAGGCTCACAAACTTTATGGCCTTTTTGCTGAATCTGCACTCTCAAGGCCTCGCTGCATGGTTCTCCTGGTCCTCATTTCTGATGATCTTGGCCGCACCCGCATTCAATCCATCTATTTTTATTCCTCTATAAACTGTAGCTCCCCCCCCAACTATCAAAGCCGTGTTGGTGCAAAGACACAGCAGGGCTCCTATCTCATACACAGGGACACAAATGATATATAAACCGGAAATGGAGAGATACTTCCATCCTGTAACACACGCGCATGTTTCTACATGGTATCTGTTTACACTAAACTACAACAGGAGTGGTAGTGGAGGTTTATGCTTAAATTCCACTTTTTTCCCCCCCCTATTCTCATTTCCAACTTGGTTTCATGCCACACACAAGTCATTCAAATTGTCAGAATATGTGAGTGAGCGTTTGAATTACATTGCTGCAAGAACACAGAGGAGATCTCATTTGAGGGCTGTGAGGCTGATGAAAGTCAAACATGGCCAGTAAATGACAGTAAGTGTGCATTAGCTGTTTGTCGGAGAAACTGCAATCTTTTAAAGGACTAACAAGAGCCCTTGTGTTGCTACAAACAAATTAGGGCTAATAAATCAAACTTTACCTTCTCACTGGTGGGTTCTCCATTAGGAGAACCAAACGGTGACGAGCTTGGGTGTGTGTTGCAGTCCCCGTCAAAGTTGCTCTAAGTATTTCAAAATGCCCTTTTGCTATGATTAAAAGTAAAACCAAAACTAGAAGAAACCAGTTTTATGACACAAACTGTTGACAAAGGTATTTCCAGACTTTACAAACAGTTTAGGTTGTACTTGACTGTTTTTTTTGTCCCATTTGTCTAATGTTTTATGTCTTGCTGTTAAACAGTAGTCCTACCTAAATGTTATCCTTCCAGTGACATTGCATAGAGAAACACGGATGCCATTACTCCAGGCCAAGAAATGGCAGCTCTGTTTTTCCAGCTTTCCTGCCCTGGTGAAGCAGTTAAGGGTGAAAAAATGTCGAACTTGCCCTCTGGCGCTCTCAGATCCTTTTGATCAGCCAGATGAGGAACACTGCTACCTGGCAGGCTGAAGCGGGGCTGGAGACTGAAGATGGACTGTCTGCTCCCTGACGCTTTGCCCCATAAACACAGAGAGACAAAGGAAATCTCGACTAGAATTTGATTTTACCAACATTTGACAGTGCAGGCCGCCCACCTTTGCTGCTGCAGTCATCTTTTATTTATCTTTCGATATGTGAGTTTACATTTCATACCCAGAGGTGTGGAAATACGTATGTTTCTATGGATTTTTTTTTGCAGCCCCACATATCGGTTAAATGTTTGGTCTATTTTTGTGCTTCATGATTCTTCATGTTATCATTGTTTCCTTTACAGTTTAGATGATTTAGTCCTTTTTTATTTTTTTTAGACAGATAAGGAGGTGAAGTCGTTTCTGTGATCAGGCGTGATGAAGGGAGATTTGTTCCGCTCGATTGCGAGTAATTTCATGATGTAAAGCTTGTTAGACGAAAGGCGAGGAAAGGTGCGTCGTACAGCGTCGCGGCCCTTCACGGTCGACGCTCTGACTGGGAGCGTGACGAATGAGCACAGAGGAGCGCTAATCACTGCAAACTGGAGCGTTTCATTTAGTGACCAATCAAAGCCATCAATGAAGCAGCAATTAACCACAAACTAGCTCAGCCATCGAGTGCAGGCACACTTGTGCGCGAGCCATCCACAGATGGGGAACGTGTGTGTGCTAAACGAGGTTAAACCCCGCTTTTGGAAAGCGGACCACTTGGATTAATCACTACAAATTAGTGGGTGATGGATGGAAAAAAAAAAACATTTATGGTTGCCGAGATGTGTTCATACATCCAGCGTTATTCTATGTGCAATTAGTTTTGGGGTGATGTGTTAAATTGTAGCCAAACAGAAACACTAGAAGGTTATTAGTTTAAGTTAGTCAACATGAGGCCTTAATTGGCAGATTTGAGCATAATTTGTTTGAGAAACACCTCTTGTAACACATTTCTTTGGTTCAGGGGGACAGATGTCGTTGCTTGTAGGATATCCAGACATCCAATTTGCTGATCTTGAAAATGTTCTGATTTGATGTTTACAGAATGTAGTATACTTGTGACAAAGAATTACCTCAGATTATAGTAGTTTATAATGTTGACGTCCCATTAGCCACTCAAAGGCCGCTTTGCCATGGTTACAATCTGTAACTGAGTAAAATTACCAAACTTTTCATGGTACATGTTTAACATGATCTAATTCCTTTTATTTAAAACGGGTAAGTCAACAAATATTTCAAAACAAAATATTACAATATTACAAGTGTAATAATGTTGTGATATGAATTTTGATTTTGATACATAAGCTTAAACGACAACATGAAATAAATATTTTAAGTGTTTATTGCACACATTGTCCTTCCTTTTGCGGCTCCTTTGTTATTGAGTCACACAAGTATAGCAATCTGATTAGCTGGTTAGTCTGCTTATCTGATGACGCAGTCAGCCTGCAGTCATCCACAAAAAAACGCATTTATTAGGAAAAACAAAAACAAACGGATGGTGAGCTGGCAAGTACAGGGAATAGATACCTTGACTGTCTAATTATAACTAAATATTGATATAATTGAATAATATAAGAGTAGACGAGGAGACCGTGGAGTAGAGGAAGGCAGGACATGAGGGTGAAGAGGATCACTGGAAGCTTCTGGGAAACTGCATCCAAACCTGAAACTGTGGTCTCTCCTCTTTGCAGCGTTGTCTGCATAAATAATGAAAAACAATAGAGTTCCCACTCTACCCCAGAGCACATTTCAAGTTAGGCTCATTGTTGGTCAACAGGCTGCATTGAGGACGTTTTGATGTCTACTTTTCTCACGAGAAAACGTCTTATAACCAATTTTTGCTATACATCATTTAAATTAATTAAAAACAATACCATTCTGCACTCAGCTATGCATTTACTGTCACTGGTAACATAATGCATTGTGGGATAACTTTCTAGCCCAAGTCTGGATCAAGAATAGAGGAGAATAGAAGACTGTTGAAAAGTAAATTGGTCCTTGGATCACGGCGGAAATACACAGACTTTGAAGCATACTGCTGCAGATCAATGCATCTTTTTCTCTGCGCGTCTTGATGTTTTTATGCACCAGCCTTGTGAGAAGCGTTCCGTGCAGCGATCAAAAGCAAAGAGATGGCATCACACAAGCACACTTCTAGAGGACCATTTAGGCTGACATTATTACACAATGCAGAAAATACATTATTGCCTGTTTTGTATAAATTCTTTGTAAATTTCTCCACTTTTTAGTCAAGATTATTTAATATTTTTTCTAATATTTATCGCTGAATATTTAATTTATTTAATATTTATTAATATTTAATATTTATTAATCCTTTATTCAACCAACTTTTCACCAAAACTGTAAGTCTTGAAAAAAAGGAAAGGAAAAAAAGAATACATGCTCACTGAACTCTCTGAAGCTTGGTGATGGACCTTTTCTAGATCTGATTTTGATTGGGTGGGAGGGTGTAATGACTGTAGTAATAACCTATATAATAGGCTTGAATGCAAAAAGGAAGGAAAACTATTGTTCTATTGAACTTTTTATTGACCCCTTGTTTTCTATTGAACCACACATCTATCAATTGATATACAGTATATAGTGTTATTCAATTTCCATCCAGCACTAGTTTATCTTATCTACATATTAATAATTGTATGATTGTTAAAGAAGTTTATGTGCTCATTTCTTCCACTGTTTAGGTGGTGGACCAGCCAATCAGCTCTCTCTGTTTCCACCATCTTCCTGCTTAAGAAACTCTTAGCCTCACTAAAAGTCCTCCTCACTACTCCCAACATTTTGTCACTTTAGGAGCTCTCTTAAGGCCTCAGATGCTTTCTGAATAACCTTTATCTCAGAGGTAAAATTCTTAGAATACCATAGAGTTCAGGAAATTCTATATTGTTTTTAATGACATCACTAATAGCTACTTTTAGTCTTGGGAATCTTTGTGAATATGAGCAATTAACTTTTTGTAAAACCTTGATACCAATAACCAAGTAGGGTCTATACTGTAGATTTTCCATTGCCATCATTCTGCATACTGCCTGTGGTGTTTGCCTTTATATTTAGTACTAGTCAAATTAAACAGAGTAAAAGAGTTAAACCATCTTATATTGTTAAAGGTTGTGAAGCAAAACAGCTGCCTGTTAATTAGTCAAACTGCGCTTTGTGCGGATGGTACATCTTTTTTCTCATCATGTGCTGACAAAATCTGCTTGAGATCCCTCCATGGCTATATTAAAAACTTGAAACCAGGGGTCTGTAAAGGCTTCCTGGAGCTCAACAATACAGTTTATTAGCTAAATTAAATTAGAATAGATTAGGTTTAATCGCTAAAAGGTCAACTTGCTGATATCAGAATTTATAAAGATTCTTGTCTTGTCTCATTTTATGACTTTGGAAATCCTGAAATGAGCTCGATTAATGACTGATATCCTGCAGTAATGCTTGAGATGCTCTCTTCCATTCATCTGTGCTTTAGCTTAAATGGTTCTTTCCGGCCAGCTAATCACTATTGATTCCCTTGTGCTTCTTTCTTTTCCCTTGGTCCTTGTACAGATCTCTGGGTTCTTTTTCTTGCTTCAAACATATTCCTGTATTCTCTCCGTCCATTAAACTTTGGATTACTCATCAATTTTCTTCTGTATCATTTTTCTGTTCTTGCATGAATCTTTTCTAGTGCTGGGCAGCCTCTTTTCTTTTTTTTTCCTCTTCTGTGTCCCTGTCTGCTTTGCTCTTCTTTCTCTTTGTCCCTGTCTGTCCTCTGTCAGTTCTTGTTGCAATTGTTTGTATCCATAAGACCTCGCTGCTTGTTTTGGCCTCCGATTTCTAGTTCTCTTATTCCCAGGCGTTGTCCTTTCCATCTTTCCTCAATAACTCACTATTATTAATCCTATCCATCAACTCCATCACGCTACTTTAATTACACTCTGTTTTTCTCCATTCTCGCTATAGCCTTTAAATACGCTAGTCATTACTTTTCGCTAACAACTCCACAACAGTGATGGTAATGAAGTATGGATTTCCACTGCAGGATTTCATTCAAATAAAATGCTTTTTCCCCCCATGTTAAAATATTAAAAATAAAAAACACATTCCCTGTATTGTGGTTGATGATGTCCTGCTTCGTAGCAAAAATCAAGATGATCAGCTGGTTTAAGTGAATGCTTTGGTTGATGACAAAATTTCGAAAGATCTCTTGAAATGAAATCATCTTTCATTTCCAGGTTCCTAATGACGGGCATAGACCAGGCTATATGTTAAACATCTTTGCTTTTAATGGTCTCCGTCAAGCTGAAGTGGTGAAATCATGCCATTTTGGTCTGCTCAGGTCCTCATCAACCACTTGCATGGGCTTTTTTGAAATGAATCCACCCCAGACCCGATCTTTTTGTATAAGCAATGCTTTACCCGTATCCTCCACTTGAATATTCCACATAAATCTGATGAATGCCCCCATGTGGTAGCGCTATGCAAAGCCCCGTAAATGGATATTTGCAAAGCATCACAGCCAAACTGACCTCGAAATACATTCAAGCCTCAAGGTAGTTCAGGCCTTCCTTTACCTTTTTTGTTTTTTTTCATCCTGTCCTCGCCTTTATTAACCATACCAGCCTCAACAACCCTTCTTTCATGCCGATTAAAGGTCGGCTGAACAAGGAGTGGGAACAACTCACAGACGAGGTCTCCACGTCGCTGCAAGGCTCTCGGTGGAAGCTGAGGAATTTAAGAAGCATCTTATTGATTGTTTCTTCAAGGCAGTGTTCAGAGAATGGGTGTGTGTGTGGAATATGGTTCGACTACTGCCGGATTATTTTCATGCCCTGTAATACTGGCTGGTCAGAGTGTGTTTGTGTCCTTATGTACATTGTGATGCTCACAGGCTTAGCTTGAGACGGAGATGACGCTCCATCTGTATATCTAAATTCTTCCAGTATTCAGGCAGTCCTTCTTTTGTAAGAATGATGTAGCTCAATAACAACACATTACTTGCCTAAATAAATCATTCATTTAGTTTCCAGACGTTGCTCTTCCGGCTTCATAAGTCCTCACTGATAAGTAGGATTGCGTAATTAAATTTCTTCATTATACAATTTTCTATGAACTCACTGGAAAAAGGCAAGGTTGGGAAAGTAACTGTAAATAAGAATCGGTGAGTACACTGAGCTTCTTACTGCCACAGAAATGTTGTGATATTCTCCAGTGAAGTGCAGTTGGCAAATTGTTCAGGTTGCATAAATATATAAAGCAGGTTGTGTAAATGGTTGGTTCAGTCTCAAGGTTGTAGTACCTAAGCTACGAAATAATTACTCCAAGATTAATTCTGCAATTATTCTTGGAGTAATTAAAGCGTCTTGTCCCCCGGCAGGCATCGATTAGAGATGTGTGACACATTGCTAATCTACAGGTTGTGTACTTGTCGGTACAAATTTTAGCTGATTTTAATCTTGTTTGACAAACAGCATGTCATAAAATACCTTTGTAGGGTTCTTGCTATGACTGGTTATTGTTTCATATTGAGAAGAATCAACATCACAATTAGTAATGTTAAATAATGTTAGCTTAGCATTAGTAACTTTAAGCGTCAGCGTTAGTGGGTATTTTGTAAAGAATTCAGATCTCTACCTAAACCCTGAAAGTTGCAAAACACTGCCAACATTTCTAAATCCAGGATGTTCCTTGATAGAGGTTTAAAGCTGAAAAAGAGAAAATTGAGATTTACATTCAGTCTTTCTGGTAGTCGGTCTACTGAATCTACTCTGGGTCAGTTTGCTCCTTGGCAATTCGACCAAACGTACCTGACAGATAAAATTAGATGTTCTGTGGCAGAACGCTAGTTTTTATACCAGGGAGTTGTGTATTAAACGGTTAAAACTGCAAAAAATATTAAACGATGGATCCAAATAATAATAATAGACTATAATAATAGTCTAGCTCTCTGTACCAATCTTAATGAGGACATGACTGTCTTCGGTATACAATAGTTTCATTTCAGCAGCTTCTTTTGTGATTCGTATGACTTCATTTTTAATGTGTGCTGAAAATGGTTACGACTGAGCCTTCTTCCTGCAGTCACCATCTCCACACCGAAGACTGTGGTGGTTAGTCTGATCTGGTGAATGTAAGGCATGGTGCATTCATTGTCCAAATAAAGTTGGGATTTTTTTGAATTACTTTCTTTTTTCTACCTTCTTACCATCCAATTATGATCACAGACTGGTTCATCATACGTTTGAGAGGATTGTAGCCTCATTAGTCCTACAAAATGCAAGTTTAATGTTTCAAAAACTTCCTTGTGAGCTTTAGTGCGCTTCCTATTTTTGTTTGGAGAGAACAAAATGGCAAAACTGACGGAATAAAGAATATATAATTTCATGTTATCCAGCAGGCAAAATCTTAAAGGAAGGCAAACACTCCAAAGCAGTAACGCACGCCTTTTAGATGGAGAAATGTATTAATGTTGTAGATTCTCAAAGCCTAATTCAGCACATTTGATCACTGCACTAATGGTCTGTGATCACCTTGTACGTTCTGATCTGCTCACCTTTACCATTGGTTCTTTATCTTTGTCATCGCTATGCTTGTTTAAGATGTTCATTTCATTCCCCCTCCCCCCATTTCTCACTCTCTCCTTTCATCTTTCTTCTATCCTTCTTCTTGCCATGAGTAGGCGTACACCATTGGAGGTGAGAATTGAGCATGAGTGTGTGCGGGTAGCCATGGCAACGCTGTCCTAATTGGCCAATGGCCTGGCAGGATGATTGGCACCTGTTGTCAGCGAAGGCTGTTCATGCAGACGGGCAGCCGAGTTGGACGGCTCCAGATGGGTCCTTCAGAGATGGGGGGGGGGAAGATTGTCCAAAAGATTGTGTTTTTTTTTTTTTTTCAGTTTCAGACTAGAAATGTATTTTTATTCTGAGAAACTGAAGCGCTTGTGTATCAGAGAAGTTCTCTTCAAGCCAGGTGCATCTCAACCCGGTGACCATGAAGAAATGACATGTTTGTAAAAGGGCCGAAACCTACATCTTAGGCAAGCAAAACATGCTACTAGAGGTATGAAACGTATCTCATTGTTAGACTCAAGCAGTTTGAAGTTCAAGATCTAATACAAGAAGTCAGAAATGAGAATGTTTATCCATGTCTCTGTGTATTGTGCAAAAATGTTATGCCTTGGGTAGCCTGCAGTCAACTGCTCCAAGATGCTGCTGGTTTAATTTAACTTGGATCTAATTGGTGCTATCTAAATGGCATCAATTAACAACACCTCTTTAAGAATCAAGGATATTTATCGTCACCATGTGTTACCATAGTCAAACTGTTTTAAGACAGACACTGGCTCAGGATGCACATAGGTCGCAAATAACACGCAAACAAGATTTCCACACAGTTTTATCTTACAAATAAAGCTTGGCTTCCTCAAAAAGAATGAAGGGTCATCCATTTCTAGTTTCCATGCAATGACTGTGTTTTTTTTAAGACCGGAAAATTTTCTAGTTTCCTTATTTTGTCTTTCTTGTGACTGGGGTGGAAAAACGAAAACTTGCGAGTGTGTGTAGCAACACGTAGGGGAGGGGATTCTTCATTGCTCTGTCTGATACGCAGCCATGGAAAACTCTGATCACTCCAGAACTTTCTCTAACTTTCAAAAAGATCGGAACGACAATTAGAAAAACTTGAGTGGCGTAACTTGGCATGGTGCAGATCAACTTTACCTTTGAGTGAGTTGAGAGACTTCCCAAAGTTTCTTTATTCTGGAAAAGCCTCATAAACCTGATGAACGCCACATTTTGCCGTATCAAAATGCGCTCATGTCAGATCAGTGTTTGAGTCTGAGGGCAATCTCATTTGCTGCAGTTTCCATATTAGGTTACTTTGTCAAAAGTTTGAAGTTCTCTTTTAGTGTTAAGCTATCAGAATTTCCTGGCACCTTGTGATCACAATTACTTTTTTGCGTGTCAACTGTAACCGTTCCAAGCTAAGAGAGATGTAATGTAATGTGACGATGTAAATGTCCTTCACAGTCGGGACCTAAACAGTCCGACAAAGGCTGTTGCACATGTGGAGAAATGCTAAAACATGACTCGTACTCTTTTCCCAGCCCTTTATGCTGACTAACAGAAGACACATTTCAACGGAAACATGATTTTCCAGCCAAGGAAGGGCAGACAAAGCCGATTTAAAGAAGAAAAAAAAGATGTTTTCCTCTGCATCACACTCAATCTCTTCCTGTGACTCACCATTTTTCCCTTCACATCAGGCACACTTTTTTTGCTCACTCCTGCTACTACTCATTCAGACTCTCTCTCTCACACACACACACACACACACACACACACACACACACACACACACACACACACCAAAGGTCTCATTGTTTAGAGACCCAGGGTAAACCAGCTGAATATTTTCCATGACTTCAGGCTTTTGGTGCCGAAAACCTGACACGCTTGTTTGCAATTATAAAACACACATGCAAGAGAACAATCAAGAGTTTCACAGTGTCAGGGTAAGTGGAGCAAATCGGATTTTTGAAGTTAGGCCTTTTCTAATCTTTACTGAGCTCACGCATTGTGTCATATCAAAGGGGTCATAGCTTTTGTGTGAGGACATATCCCAGGCTTGAACTTTACTTTGTTCCAGTATTTCTTATGTACTGATTGGAGACTCGGGTTTTCTCCCTTAGTTTGTCTAAGGGGTTTGGAGCTGTGGTGGGTCAGCTAATGATGGTGGTATAAAACAAGCTGCACAGTTTCCGCTACATGAATTCTGTTATTTTACTTTGTTTGATCAGGGAGAATGGGATCTTGGAGGTTCAGGGTTCAGATAGTTGGCCAGTGACTAAGGGGAGGCAGTACATCACCTGTCATCATGAAGAGTAAAATACTAAAAAAAAAAATGCAACAAAAAAACACATTTTCTGTGTAAGTTCAACATTTCTATATTAGCAAATTTGCTGAATTTGCACATTCCCTGTTTGAAATACATAAGATGGAGGTGAGGCAGTGAGGAGCGGTGCCTCTCTGATGGTGCTGTGTTGCACACACTGTTGCAGGCCGTTGCTGCATGCCCATTGACATCTGTCTTTAAGGTTTGATTACACATGCACTATACATGTTGGCGTTCCAGTGAAATATAGATCATGATTATTTGTGACATTGACTTTCTAATCAGCTATAAATGTGCATTCAAATTAAGGACGTATAAGGGGATATAGTACAGTGCCGCCCTGAAGGGGGCAGTGCTGAGTTCTGATGCATGTTGCTGCATGCTCTCCTTCTACGCAGAGGATGCGGGTATTGTAAAAAAATTTAATTAGTGCACTGTCAGACAACAAAATGGAAGACTACAGCTCAAAACTATTTGATTTTTTTAAACTGGACTTTCAGTCCAAATAGGGAGTAAAGAGAGAGAACAGCCGAACCAGGAGCAAAAAAAAATCTGCTATGTAGTATCGGGGGGGGGTCCCATTCCTTTCAACTAAAAAAACTGCCTGTGCCACAAGAGGATGACTTTTTTATCTGCTTTCCATGAATTTTATTTTCAGATTTTATTTTCATTTATTCTGTACCCATTGAAAAGACTGAGAATATACAGTCGGATCAGGAGCGGTTCAGGGTCACTCTCCTCCTTGGCCATTAGATTTATTGAAGCAGCCAGACTTTTAAAATTGAAAACAGACAAGGCTGATTTTTACAACCGAATGACAGATATTCTTGGAGCAGGATGCACGGATAGACTTAATATACAAATAAAGGTTAGACAATACACAATTTTTATTTTAATAAAATTTATGTAAAATTTTAATTATTAACTCTGTGCCTATATCAAATATTATTTTTTTCTGCTATCGTAATTTTTAACAGTATTTAATTGGTTAAAGGATACTTAAAATGCCCCATCAAATCCACATTTTCTTCATGGACATGGGACAACAATTAACCTGCCAGGAGAGCGCTGCCTATCAAAACTCACAGACCGGATAAGGAGGGCATAAATCAGGGAGGAAACACGGAGGTCAAAGGTTACCCTGAAGGAGCTGCAGAGCTCCACAGCGGAGACAGGAGGATCTGTCCATATAGGACCATGATGAGCTGTACTCTCCACAGAGCTGGGCTTTACGGAAGAGTGGCCAGAAAAAAGCCATCACTAAGAAGGCATGTTTTGAGTTTGCCAAAAGGCACATGGGCGACTCCCCAAATGTATGGAGGCTCTCGTCAGATGAGCCTAAAATTGAACCCTTTGGCCACCAAAACACTATGAAACATGGTGGCAGCATCATGCTGTGGTGATGGTTTTTCAGCAGCAAGGGCTGGAAAACTGGTTAGAGTGGAGGGAACCAATGGAGGTTTACCTTTCAGTAGGACAATTAGACGAAGCACACTGCTAAAGCAACACTTGAGTCATTTAGGTGTAACATTTGTGTTGGAATTGCCAGACCTTAATCCAATTGAGAATCTGTTTAAACATGAAGACTGCTTTTAAGCGAAGACTATCAAACATGAAGGAGCTGAAGCAGTTTTGCCTTGAGGAAGGGCAAAAATCCCTGTGGCAAGATGTGGCGAGCACATAGTCATCAGAATCAATCAGTTTGATTTGCCAGGATGCTTCATACAAGACAGAATCTGTCTTCAGTTCTACTTTGCTCTCAATGAATGCATTATGAGAACACTATACAAAGTATTTTTCTTGGAAAATGTACAGTATATATACATTATAACAAAAGATTGGATTGGTGCAAATGAGAATGGTATCAGTCTCAGAACTCTTACTGTTAAGTGTTCATCAGATTAACAGGAAAGGAAACTCTCTATGGTGGCTAGATTTAGCAAACTAGCTCTGTAGTGTCGATCTGAGGGTAAAAGTCTAAACTGTTTGTGTTCAGGGTCGGTGGAGATGCTAACTGCCACTTTCCTGTGCAGGCCATCTTCCAAACAGTTTCTATGTGTAAAGACAACCTCAGCTCCCGTGAATAGGAAGGTGAATACTTTTGCAAGCACTGTAAGAAACTGGTGTCCTATCCGTGGATTTAAAAAGACTCTGTGGTGGGTCAAGTCTGTTTGCAAATCACCACAGTGGTGAATTATTGATTGACAATTAACTGTAATAAAGAAAACTTCTATATGCAGTCGGCCTAGCACTGCTCCTTTGATGCATGTGGGCTGGCATCAGCACTCTTTCCCCAAAACAATCCTGCTAGCCTACTTTATTTTGTGTAAAACATGGTGGCAGTGAATGGAAGCAGCTGGAAGTCTCATTTTTCTACACATAAAACATTTTACTTATTGTGGTTTAAATGCATTACAGTAATACTGTTGCCTCTCAACCTCAATGCATCAATGGTTAGTGTTCTTACAGGATGCCATTTTGGCCTAAAATGTCCCTTCAAGCTGATGATGCCCTTGTGGTGGCTGAAAGAGAACTTAAAACACTGATTACAGCTAAAGGCTAACACTTTCTTGAAGTTGATTTGCCATCCCTCCATACATTGGCAGGAGCCGTCTTTTATCTGCATAACTCAGTTTAGAATTGAACCTTTTCTTGGAGCACGTTCTCAAGAGATTTTAATCGGGTTTTCAGTCTGTTTAGTTTTTAATGCAACAAAGCGCATCCACTTTTCCAGCACAAAGGAGCTTTGAGGAAAGAGAGCTCATTGATCCCCTTTCAGTAGTATGGTCCAGTCTCAAGAAGAATAAAACGTTTACAACAACTTCATCTGTATGGCTCCAGATGAGAAATCACCATCCATAACTGAAAGTGCCTTTACTATTTTCAAGACCACACATGAATAAACACATCTCAGTCATTACATTGTCATAGTTATTCATTTCAGCTGTTTGAAAGGAAGTTGTAGGATTCACCTGGTGTTTAAACTCTGTTTAACCTCTGTCAGCAGGCATGCATGTTTGTGGTGTGGCTGCAGCTCATTTGATTCACATTTGTTCAGCACAGAAATGCCAGACAGTTCCAGCTGATTGGGTTTGAAAGTCATTCAATTAATAGAGCTGGTGGCACATTCCCAGAAAGCGGCTTAAGAGATTTCTCACTATAGATAAGCGGTTTGGCTCAAACACCAGGTGATTTAATACAACAGATGTATTTAACAAGGCAGTATCAGAAAGCAAAAGGACATGGGAATATATTAAAGTAGCTTTGGGAGCAGGTAAGAGCCCCACTAATTGGATCCAATAGAAAAGCTGTTCCTCTGTTGACAGCAACATAGGCATCCAACGAAAACATTGGATCCCACGTGGAGGAACACAGAAAACATCCCTGAATTTTGGCTGATCAGGAACTTGCCCGAACCTGGAAGTCGGCTTTGGAAGATTTAATAGTTTACCACCTTGACACTCTTTGGGAATGAAATCTGAAGACTTTGCAGGAATGACAGATATTCTTTGTTCAGTACCAGCTGTTAGGTTAGTTATCAGCTGATTAGCTGTGTAACCAATAATTCATGATAAAATGTCCTAAAATAATGTGAAACGGAAAACCTTTTCCCATAGAAGAGCACTTAGACTGTGTGTGTGTGACAAATTTGTAACTTGTGGAAAATTCTAAGTGTCATTAATTAACACGTCATACAAATCCTCTTAATCCCCACAATGACATGCGCAGTCATTACTCAAACAAACGGCTCACACTTCCGAACTCATCCCTGCAGCGTTTAGTGGTGGTGTGTGAGGAGCTTGTATCTGCACTCTGCTTTTCTTTGATGTGAAACTAGTGCAACACCACATCAGGGAGCATTAATATTGTATCATCTCCCACCACCCCCTTGCACACACACACACACACACACACACACACACACACACACACACACACACACACACACACACGCACACACAGAGGCATGCAGAAACCTCCACAATCTTGCCTAAGAGGAGCTTCGTTTCCCCCTTCGCATGTGAGACTGCTGCATCACTTCACTGCAGCGAAGTCTCTGCTGCGCATGTCTCTGTCCAGCCTTAATAAAGCAAGAATCAAGTTAATTGAAACAGCGGTGCTATAATGAAGTGAGAGAATTTATTTCGGTGTGTGTGTGCTTTAATTGTCGTTCTTTCGTCCTTGCGTGCGGGTATTGGAACTTTTTGCCTGCAGTTTTCGACTTGCAGCCCTCCTCGCTCAAGCCACAAGCCGAGCTCTGTGCTTGCACGTGTTCTTTCATTACGCCGTTTATGTGCGATGATTACATTAATACATGCTGGCACAAAAGCACACGTGGCTGGAGAGAAAATAAATAGCACAGTTCCTTTTGTTTTTTTTTTGTTTTTTTCATGAACAGCTAAGATCTTGTTTTCCATCCTCTGCATTAAGCCACCTCTCCTGCCTCTTCTTCTAGTCCTTTCCCTCTGTTCTACTCTCCCGTTGCATGAATAATTGAGCAGGGTGGTTTGGGGTAAGCAAAACTATTGGTTTAAGTATGATAGACGGATGGATAGTTAGCCCTTGTTTCCTCCTTGAGTTATTTAAAATTAAATTGTTTTCCACAGAAGAACCCCTTTTTTGTAAATTAAATTATGCGGGGGAAAGTGAGTGGCAGAAACATACAGGGGTTGTCTCCTCCTGTGCACATGAGTGCACGCGAAGGAGGGGAGGAAAGGGAATCCCTCGCAAAATCAAATCAAGCGAAACCACATGTGGAGCTTATCTCATCTTCCTCTCCATCATGTGCATGTGTGTGCCTGCAGTAGTTGCAAATTGAGTGCTTCCATATGTGACGCACACCCTTGTATGCGCAGACACTCTGGGGAGTGAAAGATTTTTCCATGTTTAGCTGAACATGACAGATGTTGACCGTTACACTGTAGTCCCACAGCTTACTGTGTCCCTACGCGCATGCTTGGACTATTTTTAAACTTTTTATGACTTTGTGTTTAAAAAAAAAAAAAAAAGGTGCTTAAAGACAGGCATAACTATTTATAGATGGAAAATGTGTGGGGACACATTCACAGGTTTTTAAACAAAGGACTTTTTTTTTTTTTTTTACTTTCTGACTATCTTTCCCATGTACTTAGTTTGGATCCTACCCTTAATGACAGCATGTATGTTTCTTCTTTGTGTGTGTTTTTAAACTTTTGGCGGATCATTTCATTAGGTTAGTACAATTACATTATTTAATTACGTAAACTGATGTGTGTGTGGTGGAGCTCAAACAATGCTTTTCTTTCAGCCGTTTGTCCAGCAGACGTAATAGATTTGACAGATTTGATTTGCTGCAAAATGAGCTGATGTCCAGTAGATGCTTTTTCCATCATAATGGAGCCACAGCTGCACTACTCTAGATATTGTTTTTTGCAAACTGATTATAGTTTTGCTGTTGTTGTTTTTTTTTTTTAAGTTGGCAGCTATGAGCTCCTTGAGATTCCAACCGAATCGCTACAAAACTGTACCTTACCAGCATGTGGCAGTAAGATTGACATCCGAAGGACTTGTCAGATTTTTTAAAGTGGGACTGTGTGAAGCTATTAGTATTAGTACCCTTGGAAGTAGTAGATGGATGCCATATTGTGTTGAGTTTGTTAAAATGAGGACAAATCTAATGAGCAGAGGAAGACTCATCAGATGGAATCTCGTTTTAGTTGAAATTAGTTTTTAAATCAACACCAACTAAAAATGTTCATAGCCATGGAATACAACACTATTGGTGAGATTGATGAGATTGTTACCATGTTCCCACCTGAATTATATCCACATTACTACACTAAACGTACGCTGAATGACAGTCTTGGCTGGATCAATCCGCTCAATCAGGTGACCATGAGCATCTTCAATGGCATGCGGGACTGACAACCTCTCACTAAACTGTATAATAGGTAAACTGTATAAGTTTAACTAATATACAGTATAGTCTGTTTATATGGGGGTAAACCACACTATATAAATCATTGGGTCATTCGACACCAAAGCACATCAGCCAAGATGCGAGCAGCTTCCCAAGGAAACTGGAAAACACGATCCTCAGGCCAGAACAGCCGCAACCAGGAAACTTGGCCGACCCTGACTTTGTATTATCAAATAAAAAGGCATTTTGTGTTTGTCATAAAATCAGGCGCTTCACTCCGCTCTTGATGCAGTAACCCAGAAGTTGAAAACAACTGAGACTTTGTTTCTTGTTAAAGTTTAGACGCTCAATAGCCACTGACATGGCCTTGTGTCCTACAGATATTAACATTTTTATTTTGTTTTTTAAATTGATAAAATCAGAAAAAGGGGCGTCTGTCTGAGCTCTAATCATTCTACCTATGCCAAGACTTCTTAATTTCTCTACAAAATTTCTGCCGTATGACATCAGTATACAATGTATAAGAAAATGAATGCTTATAATAACTTTCAGGCAATATTATTTGGAAAAACACAACCCTAAAAATTCAATGGATCCAAATGGCGGCTAAAACTACAGCTGGGATAGTTGTTTTTCATTAATAATTATAGCTTATGTTTACTTTGACTTTAAATCCATTCATGATAAAAGTTTATTGAAAATAAAAAAAAGATTCAGCACAAAGTGAGACAGTGGTGGAATGATCTGAAAAAGGCTCTGTGATGATTGTTGGTTGTGGAAAAGACAGCTAATCTCTACTTTTAAAAGCACTCAAAACTGTAGACAAAGACTATAAAAGGGTAGAAAATGGGTTAGTGTGGAAAGAGCCTGAAATTCTCACTCTCGTTGGTTTTTAAAGACTCAGACGTTCGCAATGTTTACTCTGTAATTGCGGTGGTACATAAAACTGAAAAGCTTTCTTTTTTCTCTTTTTTTTTTCAAAGGCAGCTGATCTGTATATTAAACATGCCAGCAGACATCTTGCCTGTTGAAGCGCTGCAGCAGGTGCTTGCAGAGGAGAGGTTACCTTTTAACCCTCTATGGACAACCTGTGCTAGATCTGCTCAGACAGATCTGGGTTAACAATTCCCTTCAGGATGCTTGGACTGAAAGCTGCTGAAGAGCTGTTAAAAAAAAAGTTGATAGGATCAAAGTTTATTACGATCATACAGTCTGGCATGAAAGCGGGAGGGTGCAAATATTTAAATGTGCTCAAAGGCAGAGCCCACGTTAGCATATCAAGCGACAGCAGATATCATAGTGGAAGGCTTCTAGGGGTGTTTGTGTAACACGTGCATTCTGATAAAACGGGGAATGAGAGAAGAAGGCTTTAATCCATGAGTATGAGCATCGCCATGACAGCCAGAATTTAGTTTTTTTTTGTAGTCTTGTTACATCAGTCTGTGACTTGTAAATTACAGCACATTGTGGGTGAATTAAAATGCAGATCGTACCCAGCAGTGTCCTCGACCTGCAAGTCCCAGCATTGCAGATGGCTAGTAGGCATCATTTTAATGTCTAGCTGGTGAGATCAGCAAAACTTGCATCGGGGTTCCAGGTTTTATTTTTTTGGAACAATTTGTTTTATTGAGTCAAAATGTCAAAAGTTTAACTTACAGCTCTAAGATTTTAGGCTAAAAGGGATTTAACAGGTTTTCTAAACTGGAATTGGGAGGCTTTACTTCTCAGTGCCTCAGTCCTTTATAAGAATACATTTTATTTGGTCCGTGTTTATATCGAAGTCATTTTTCTCAAAGCTTTCCACTCAATTTTTATGCCGCTCCTCCCTGCAGATTTTCATTGCAGACTAGGCTTCGACTTGCCCACCTGCCTTCTACCAAATAAGCTTCCTAGGATTCCTGTTGAGGCATGGACTCAAGCTACAAGACTTTAAATGTTGACGCTAAAGGAAAAGAAATTCCTGTCAAACAAGGAGGGACTTTTAATGTGCCTCTACACAAATGTACAGGCACTTGGCAATTTAGGTCCTATTTTTTCCTATGGGAGATGATTGGGGGGGGGGGGGACTTTAAGTTAAAAGATGAAAAAAGTGAAAGCTTAAAAGCAAACGAGGTAGCAAATTACAGTTTTAGATCTTCTGTTTGTCCGAAATATTCTATTTATCCACCTCTGTAGGGAAATAAATGTAACACTAAATTGCATCTAATTTCTGTCTTTTGTATGTCTCTCTGCTTTGCTTACTCGTGTGATAAATATCAGCGCATGTGGATAATGAGCTAAAATGTTTTTGTCACATTAGACATCAAAAACAGTTTTTCACTGTTATTGACTTCCAGAGTACCTTACAGACAGGTTAACTCACGACCCTTAAGCAGGTGCTGTTGGGTGCTGAGTCACCGAATCATTCATAGATGCCCTCGTCTGTTGGTGTGGTTTTCAGAAACCCTGTCTGTAGTGAAATCAAAATTAAAATTTGGTTTCAAAGCTTCTACTTTAGACTAAGTACAATTTTCACCTTATTTTCACAAGGTTAAATAAAGGCTAAAGGGATAAAATGTATCTTACAAGAAAGACTTGGCCAAGAAGGTAGGAGCAGTTACTTTACTAAAAAACAAAACAAAAAAAAAAACACAATTTACATTACAGACATTGGTCATTTAAAACACTTGCACTCAAATGTGGTAGACGGCAATGATTTCAACAGAGCTTTAAACTCATTCATTGTCCCCACATCTTGAAGTTGACGATATGCTTGTGGTTTATTCCAAGTATTCGCAGATGAAAGTCCAGTTTGAACTTTGGGAACAACTAACTGTGGAACATTTATTGATCTGAGATTTCCTGTTTCAAACTGAAAAACCTGTTAACAGAAAAAATGCTCTTGACGTTACGGATGTCTGATCATTTTAAATGAGCTGGAGTCGCAGGCTAAACCCGACCTCCAGTGCCTCACCCTCAGGGAGCTGTGCAGCCATGTTTTAGTTGGTTGATCTTACAGAAACATGTTTCCCAACCCCAAAATAATGGTTTTAGCATTTACAATGAAAATTCATATTCACTGAAAAAAGTCAATGCTTAAACACAAGTCATTAAGCTTTACAGCACTGAAAGCAAAGTGTTAAGTTTATGAAACAGGAGTAAATGGTTCAGCGCATGATTAACTGGAACTATGCAATGAAAAGTCATGACTGAAATAACAAGTCGCCCTAGCAAGGCAGCAAAGTGCTAAACCTGCTAGAAAACAGCAGCAATGACTTGGCTGTTTATTCAACACTGTTGTTGGAAGTGTTGAGTCTGAGTCATCTTTAGAAACAAAGGCCTTGCAGAAACTTCTGTCGGCTCAAAATATCACCATGAAAAAACAAAAACCAAATGCCATTGCATTTGAAACGGTGATGTTTGTGTCCTACTTGTGGGAGTCGAGTACCACTCAAGCATTTCTTTTCCAGCTATTAAATCGTCAAGCACACGTGATGTATTGATCTAATAAACATGCATCTGACTGGGACTCAGTATCAGCAAATATATATAATCTTAACACACCTTAGATTGGCATCTCAAAAAGGTTTTATTACTCAGCAAGGAATTTTACTTTGGATTTCTCTAATTGACACAGTTTGCCATGTCTCCTCCTTAGATGCTTTTCTGGGTTTTCTTTTGTGACCTTCTGACAGGAGTCACCGATGCGGTTGTGGATTAGTTTTTCTAAGCCAGACACTCCTGGGAAGGTTCACTGCTGTCCTATTATTTCTGAATTTGTGACTATTGGTTCGCCTCTAAAAATCCCTTTTTTATTTTACTTTTTTAAATGCCTTTCTAACCATGTCCAGACTGACAGTTGGTTAAGTTTTGACCTCGATGTGCTGCAACTTGTGGGCGACAAATAGACACACAACCTTTTGCGGAGATACCAGTGGAGTATAATATACCCAATACTTACTCTTCTTTTCCTTCTCAATAGCAGGGCTAAAGTTACTGCCTTTTTCTTTGCATGTAAAAGATGCATCTTTTTAAATAACAAGAGCTTCCTGATTGCCAGTGGAAGTCACAGCTGCTTATCGTGGAAGTCCACTCACTCCAGGACAGGAATTTGTGGCGTAACCCAAACTTATTACAGGATTCCACTTGCAAGTTCAGCACATGCCATGTTCATGCGCAAGGGTCAGTAATCTATGTGTTGGCAACCAGGTTCTATTTCAGTGATTTGATTCCACTGGGGTAGCAGTAATCAGCTGTGAGACTAGAGAAGTCCTTAGATACCAAGTGGGTTTAGATCAGCTTTAGTAAAGACAGTCCACGTCAGACAAGCTTTACATCTAATCTTTAATTTTTTCTATCTGAAACTGGAAGAACAGAAGAGATCTGTAAATGGGGAAAATACATTTTCAAATGAAAGTGGGTTTTTGAAGTAGTGACCAGAGTATTTTACTTTATTATATTTCAATTATTATTTTCTCTTATTGCTAAACGTTATAAAGGATAAAACTTCCTTGGTGTAAAGCTCTGTTTCTCTGTCTGTCCATGTGTACATATGGCTTGCTTGCCTGAGGTAACCCAAAACCCGATTGGGTAAATGTCAGAGAAAGCAGAGGCTATCAGTCTTGCTGTGGTGTAAATACTAGCTGCTGTTTATCAAAGGTCACACCAAGCTGGGTTCACAGCAGAAATTAGTCGACCTCGCTGTCGGTACAACCCCCGTCGTTCTTCCAGAAGTCACCTGTCGAACCTGAGGATTTCACACTGCAACAGCTTCTGTCTGAGACACATGCGGGCAATACAACCTATACAACATACCTAACTTAAATATGCAGCATCGTGCAGTAATAAACAAAGACAATGAAACAGAACTCCTACATAATGTTGTTGAATAGAAATAAAAACAAAAGGTAAGAACCATTTCAACAGAAACTCGTTTTGCATTGTTCTAATATCTCAAACAGCTCCATGACTCTTTGTGCTCTTCATGATTGTAGGTGTGAACATGTGGGTGTGTGTAGAAAGCAGCAATGAATACTAACTTTCTTTATCCTGAGGAAGGAAATGGCAGATGTTTTGGCTCTTATAAGGAAGATCTCTTTGATATCCTAAATAAATCCTACAGGTTTTTTTTTTTTTTTTTTTTAAATAAAACCATGGCTGTGTGTACACGTCTGTAAATCCCTTAGGTTTTGCATGACCCAATGAGTCTCGACTGCAGGCCATTGATCAATTACCAGTAAAACCCAAAGCAGCCAGAGTTACATTATACGGCATTGATTGTTGGCTAAGAATCTCTGTTATTCTCTCTTGCAAGATTGACCACCAGGTATCAGTTCCTGTAAATGTTCTTGCCTAATGGCAGTATTTAAAGCGTAGCAGCACGTGGCTGCATTTTTCTAAGAAATGCACATCTGCCACTAATCTTTTACAAGCAAGGATATTTATTCATAAAATGTTAAGTATTGAAATCTATATTGTAAGAAAAATTGGACATGAAGAGCATGTAGAAAAGCAGGAGATCTGAGAGGCTGGTTTAAATGTTAGCAGCTATGGCTGGTTTGACAAAGTTTACTATCTTTTATGTAGCTTAGTCTGGGAAACAAATGTTGTTAAAAAGATTGAAAGTACTTTGCCAGTAGAAAACTTCCATTTGAATATCACCATGAATGATCTCCTTCTTCTTCAAAAAGTTTTTTGTGAAAATTGTAGAGCCAGATTAGTGACTTGTGGGTCTTGCAAATTATGAATTTTACAAAAGGTTTAATGCTACTTTCTGCATCATTTACAAGATACCTTTTGAGGTAAATGTAGCAAAATTTAACATTTTAAGTAGCTTAGAATCATTTACATTTTTAAAGGATATTAGCTGTTGTAATTGTCCAAAAATGTTCTCACTTATTATGGAAACTGAATTGTGAATGCAAAACATTCTTATGTGAAAGGATAACCAGTAGGAAACTGAGATCTTGTCATTATATCAAACTAATGTCTTGCCTGCAAGTGCTGTCTAGCCACTGCTAGCATGCTATTTTGTCTAATAAAGTCTCAGACTACATTCACAATCCAGGTCTTGATGCTCAATTCAAATCTTTCTGCTGAAATACTCTTTTTTTTTTTTTTTTTTTTTCTGCAAAGTCGTTTATATTACTAATTTAATGAGACCACCATCAGACTTCCATCTGAGTGCTTCAAGACTCCAAAGTGGCCTGCAAGCACAGATAACAGAAGGAGAAAGTAGATGTTGCACAGCACGCACTGTTTATAGAAGTAATGGCAGATATAATTGTTATTGGAAATGCTCAATAAAGATTAATTAAAAAAAATAGTAATAGTGCATACCTGCTTCTCTGTGTTATTAAGAAGTTGTTGAGCAATGGGAACTGACAATACTAAGACAAAAATTAGCTTAGCGCGTACCTGTGTGCGTGGAGTCCCTGAATGTCCCCAGGGTGAAGTCTGCGCTTTGAGTCCTGGATATGATACCCTCCAAACTTGACCACCTGTTCCATCCATGTTTGAGACTTTTATTTTGAAGTTGTAATGGAAGTGGTTCCTGAGGTGACGTGTTGTGGATACCCGACTAATGTCCATATCCTACATGACATTTGATCACATAATCCCTGCAGAACTCTATAACACTGAGTGTGGTATCATTTAGTGTTATCAGTATGAAACATAAACTTTGACAGACAAGCTAAAATTTCTAAGCGGTGTAGAAAATGGCCTGATTGACTAACCGTTTGCTGCTAGTAACTCTAAAATTAGTATCTGCTTTACTGGCCACCTCAGATTAAGACATGCATTAAAAATAAAGGATCTGAATTGTTCAAACCTGGGCTGCATTACACTTTACTGATTAGGCGCTGTTTTTGTGAAACCTTCTACCTGTAAAACGTTTAAATGGGAATTTTTAGTTTTCTCAAACGTTTTAGTAAAATCACATCTCATTCTCATGAACCCTGCACTGGATGTATTGTTATAACTCTAGTAGGCAGCCATTTTATTTGGCTTGCATTAACAGACACAATTGGCTGATTACATCACATTTCCCCATCAAAAAGGTAGTTCAGGTTTACTGGAGTTCACTCTTCATGACATGACCATTAAATTAGTTTTTGGCTTTTTGTGGTATTTGCAGATTCCAAATTGCCATTGAAGGAGTGGTTTAAAGTTCTGGTGCTAAAATGTGCATGTTTACACATTCGTTACACAATTAAATTTTTCCACATATTTTTGTGCCAAAACACATAGTGTACCTTACACTCCTGAGGTTAGACACTTTTATCCACCATTTTGTCCCTCAGTCAACCGTTCATCACAGAGTTAAATTTCTAATTCTGTCATTGCCAGTGAAACAATATGAAGATTAAGTGAGTCCTGTCGCTCTGAAATCCATAAAGGCTTTTAATCTACATACTTGTTAGCCACTGGTAAATATTTATAGCCATCTTAAGGCAGAAGGTGTCTGTATATTCTTAACTGGAGCAGCAATGTGTGCAGCTGTTACAGCTGGCAGACCAATCGGTTACAATTTGTCCAGTAAGCACTATTGTTAAAAATAACCGAAAACCTATTTTTTGTGTATAGTCATATTGCCTCTGCATTATAACCCAGCAGCCTCATTGGATGCTTCAACACTGAAATCAATTTAGTCTTATTAGAAATCATAGATTATTGGATATTTTGCTAAATATTTCCCACAGGAGTGTAGACTTGTTTTCAAAGGAACATCTATGCTGTGATTGTGCCCCTTTTTTTGCCAAGCATCATCTTAAAAGTCCTCTCTGGAGCTCTGCATTTTCAATTACAGCACAAGTAGATGTGTGACTGATTTAACACCAGCAAGGTGTGAACAAAGTTGCACCAAACTACTATAAACATTGTAAGAACCATGTAAGTTTTGACCCAAGTATTACATTATTTTTCAGGTCTACATACTACACTTGGCGCGTATCGATGCTCAGTGTGGGCTGCCCTTCTCAAAAAACTTGCCTATGTAACTTTGATCCATCGCTGAATGGGTCATGTGACCTAGAGCTAAGCTCTGAACTCAGACTGCCGTAACAACAAAATAAAACAGATATGACCCTTACCCGATCCAACATATTTTGGGTTCTCTGGTGTAGGATTTAATCTAGAGGGGTGAATGTGTCTTTACTAGTAACTCCATGACTTCTCAATTTGGTGGTCCAAAGTGGTTTGCTATCAGATTCCAAAACACAGAGACTGTTTGCGACTGCAGTGTTGCCAGCGGCCCTCGTGAGAGCTGGAAGTAAAAGGTCTAGCGCCCCTAGTGGCGAAACGCTACAAGATGTGGCTTTAAATGTGACATCAACTGGGCATCGTGTTTAAATGTTGCACCATTACAGTGGTGAAATAGTCTAAATATTTAGAGTAACCCTATACTTTTACCTTTCCTGGTTGCCAACAATCTTTTTGGATGGAGAAGTGCAAACCAGATCACTACAATGCAATTGAAAATACTTTTTTGTTTATCAGACTGTCCCTACACCATTCATGAATTATCTGGCCTCTCCTAGATGAACCCTTCCGAGCTTCCTTTCTTTGTGGAGTTTAAGGCACAGCACCAAAGTACATTTGGGATCTGCAGATAAATAATTCAGTCTTTTTATTTAACGGACTCTGCCATGTACCTGTCAAAAGATTATTGAAAACTTGTGTTGTAACCCGCACAGTTCAGATTCATATCCAAGTAGTAGTTTTTGTATAAATTATATCCTTGTGAGCTTTGTAATCAAAGCTTCCATCTGTGCAGATTTAAAGCCACCCAGCTCTATCAATCAGCTGCAACGCTCAGGTTTCACCTCTGAAACTTCAGCATTTCTATTCTGGGATGTTTGATTCCACTGATTCTTTGCTGCTTGGAAAACAATGCCAGTTTGGTGTGGTGTTTGAGAAAGTGTGTAAATGCAATGCTATTTTAACATTAGTAGTGAGTCCCCTTCTTGCCAATGTTTCTAATTATGTCATGTTGAGGTTTGGTGAAGGACCCAAGTGCTGGGACTGACTGGCAAACAGTCCTTTTAATAATAAAAATCAAAAACTTACAGATAATCATGAACAAGGAGAAAAGGACATGAGACATAGGAAGCAAAAAGGCAATGTGATGGGGCAACGGACAAACAGGTAGTCTAACATAGTAATTTGAGGATCCACTGAGGGACAATGACAACCAATAAGCTTGAATACTGAGGAAAGAGAGTGGAGAATATGCAAGGCAAGGCAAATTTATTTATATAGCACAATTCAGTACAAAGACAATGCAAAGTGCTTTACATGATTAAAATATAGCAAAATAAAAGCAAGTAGGAATAAAATGTAGATAGAAAATAGAATAAAAGCAAGTAGGGATAGAATGTAGAAACAAAGAAGAACATTTAAAAACAGTAAAACAGTTTAACTAGAACAGTCAAAAGGAATTTTAAACAGATGTGTTTTTAATCTTGATTTAAAAGAACTCAGGCTTTCCGCACTTTTATAGTTTTCTGGAAGTTTGTTCCAGATAAGCGGAGCATAGGAACTAAATGCTGCTTCTCCTTGTTTAGTTCTGGTTCTGGTTCTAGGTATGCAGAGTAGGCTGGAGCCAGAAGACCTTAATGGTCTGGATGGTTGATACACTGATAACAAGTCTGTAATGTATTTAGGTGCTAAGCCCTTCAGGAATTTATAGACTAACATAAGTAGTTTAAAGTCTATTCTCTGAGATACAGGGAGCCAGTGAAGGGACTTTAGAACTGCTCTACTTTCTTGGTCTTAATGAGGACGCGGGCAGCAAGAAACTATTTAACCAAAGGGAAATTAGTAACAGAGATCTAACAGAAAAAAAATCCAGTTTACACTAAATACAAAACTAAACTAAAAAACTAAACACAAAGAAATTAACCAATATGGCAACACCTCAGAGACAATAATAAACACAAAGAAATTAACCAGAAATGGCAAGGCCATATTAGTGACAAAGAAATAATGAAAACATAAACTGAACTCAAACACTAAGGATTGTAACCCAGTCCAAAAATGTAGAACTGCAGAAACATCCCTCCAGTGTCTAAACCCAATTATCCATGCGGGGTGGCTGGTGCCCATCTCTGGTGGACTGCAGAAACAACAACGTATCATTAATGCCTAAATCAGTTGAATTTGGATGGTTGCATAAATCATGGATTCATAAAAGACACAAAATGTGCCTGTGATCACTAATGCACAGACACACTTGTATGCTAATACCCACCATTGCAGACTTGCTGTTCGGCATCTCCAAACCACATGACCACTTTTCACATTTTCACAGCAGGGTAGACTCTTTGTTCCAAGTATAATTTTGCTGCCAATTAGCAGCAGCCTTTTTACATTAGATTTTAACCCTTTGTTGTGGAACTATTTTGGGACAGGTGATGGATATACTGATCTTACTTTGAACTTGGAAGACGTCTGTTTGCATCTGTTTGAATGTCTTGACTGCAGAGTGATTATTTTTTTTAATCATGCGCATACTTATGTAGTCATTGCCACAATAACTGTATAAGATACATTAATATATCTTTAATTTTTTCTTTACCAAACCAGCGATTTATCAGTAATAATTGTCATTTTAAATACGGTGTGCTGGTCCTCGCTTACATAGAGTAATAAATGTACTGCTGCACCAGTTAATCGGCCAAACATCAGAACTGACCATCTTTTCCTTAATTGGTTTTAATCAAGAATCTAGTCATTGGTGGCATCAATGCTAAAAAACATCATCCTGTCTACAAATGCATCAACCAACAGCATAGAAATTGAGGCATTTAGGTTCAATATTACGTAAAAATTAAACACAAATTATTTGATGCATTAATGGGGATGATGTCATTATTCCTTCATGTTCTGTTGAATTAAAAATGACTACCTTTTTATAAAGAGACTTGATGCACATTTTTTCTTTAGTGTTATATTCCTTAGAATGAAGAAAATAAAATTGGTTAAGATCAGACCAGGAAAACCTGATCATCCTCTAATCTTCTTTTTTCTTTTTTTAACGGCTATAAGGGCTTTTAGCATATACAACTTAATAAATGATATATCTTCATATTGTGCAGGAATAATAACTAATTTTTTTGGGGGGGGTTACCATTAACATTTCATTCCAAATGAAGAACAAGTTTATATCTTGTATCTCCACAGTAAAAAGAATGATAAATGCTACATCAATAAATCATGTGTACTGAAAATGATATGTTGTTGAAGAGTGTTTGGATGAGAAAAAAGGAGTCAGAATTGACAAATGTCACCTCAAAGAAGGCCTGATTGGTCCGTGTCTTAGTTTAAACTAATACTAAACATTGGGTTGCTTTTATTATGTAATTATTATATTTGATCTTCTTTTTGAGACAAGTACCAGTTGGAAATGTCCAGTTTGACAGATAAATGATACGCTGCGATGATCTATTAGTCACTTAATGTTTTTGTCAAGTGCTGAAGTTGTAAAGAGTGAGTTAAAAATGTTTGTTCTGAAAAGATCCCCTGGCTTCAGCCATGACATATAAACATGGACAGAAAATGATTATAGGGAATATTAAATTTTTTCTCTTCACTACAAAAACTTTTTTGTTTTTACCAACCAAATAAAAACAAAATCGGATTTTGATATAAAGAAGTTGCTTCTGTGATGCGATGCTCCTCACCTGGAGTTTTAGTGTTAAACTTTTAGAATAAATGAATGGATGGAAGGAGCGTTGCAGCCTCTAATTTTTTTAATTAAAGTCAACCTCTGCTCACTCATTAGTAAGCTGTTGATAGTTATACCAATTAGCCTTTATATGAGCTAATTGTCCGCTGACTCTACTTTGAGACCTCAGACAAACGTGAGCGCGGGGCATAAAACTGGCCCTCTTGAAGACTTTCTGTGTCTTCATAAGTGGATATGATCTAAATCTGAACTGTGGATTAGCATAAACCTATGTTACATCAGATGTTGCTCCTGGCTTTTATTTCTTTGGGAAGTTCACATTTAGCAGAATGTAACCACGGAGAAAGTGTTTGAGTTGAATTGGGGAGCAGATGGCATAATGACGACAGCTCCCCACCAATGAAACGGAACAAAGAAGAAACAATTTCTCGGTCGCATGCACACAATCACGCATATGCACAAAAATGCAACATAAACCATACACATTTCAGGTGTGCACACACCTCATTTGGCATTTACACAGCTGCATGTTTAATTGGAAAGTCAAAGAGCTTTATACCAAAGCTTACACACAGAATGAATCTTATAACTACAGTGTGAAAGTAAGAACTTTAGACTGCTTGAGTGAAGAGTTTTAACTGATTAGACTGTTTCTATAAACAAATTAGCAATAGGATTTATATAAAACTATTTTTGTATGTAGTACAACGTCATTTGCATGCATTGGCTTCCCATGTAAAAAGCATTAAAATATTAACTTGGTTTCTGATCCAGCATTAATCTTCATAGTTCTAATCAGCTGAGTAATATTTGCAGCAGTAGTAGTGTTTTAATCTTAATCTTTGGTTAGTAGCTATTATCTTGTAGCCATTTCCAGACCTCTGGAGATCACTGCACATCTGTCTGACCTGTAGGGCATGTTCTCTTGTCATTCCTGTTATGAATAGTGTCTAATTGAAATCCGCCTTGCCATGTCATATTAATGAACATACTGAAACCGGAATTCATGCATTCCTTAAAGTTCTTAAACATCATGATCAGAAGAGGGAAATATAAATTCGCAAAATTATTAAGTAACATTTATTGGAATAGGTAAAATTGCCAATACTTGCAGCAACGGTGATTTAGAAATAAAATCTCCTGTTGAATAAATGTGTTAAAACTGCTTGGATTGTTCTAATCCATTTAGTGTGAAATTTGTACTTCTGCATTAAGAGTAATTTAATTTAGGCCTTTCTACATACCTTTTATTAGGGGATGCAAGTAAATGAAGTGAGGGCTGTTTTGTTACTTGACCTTGTTTAATTGTGGCCACTAATTAAAAACGTGAAAGTTATTTTCTAATTAAACCCTAATGGCACATTAAACCCTAATCATCTGACTCTTAAAGCTCTGATTGCAGGAAACTTGTTTTTCCATTTATTAACATCAGATGCCTGCTTTACTCAAAATTAGAAACAGTCGCCTGAGATTGTAAAGTGAAATCTGCCTTCAAAAATGGTCCCCTTGTGTTGCATCACAATATGAGATTACTGCATTGGTCTGCATGTTGGTCTCAGAATTGGACTGTGAGCTGCTAGATGGGATCATTGGGATAGAGAGAGAATTGGCATCCCCCTTTAATCCCCATTGTCTTAAGTTTTCTAAATGTCTTCTGTTGATGTTTAGGCATCCCTCTAAATATCCCTTGATTTAGTTTTCTACATGTAATATTTTTAAGTAAAACCCTGGTCTACCTACCATTCGTTCTGAATTTACACAAGGTAGATGTTTTGCCTTGTTTTCTGATTAGTTATCCTGCCTTACAGAAACATCTTAATTTTAAACCCTTTTACCATCTGCGATTTCTTTTATAGCCATAAGGGCAAAAATGAAGATAAAGGCAGAGAGACATGCATGTCTTTAGTGGGCTCGTTTCTTCCCTCAAGATAGAATGAAAACAGGTGCAAGCAGTTCTCAAGTATAAAGCAGTTCTAGCGATCATCTTCTGTTGTTGTGGTTTTTCAAACCTTGTCATGAAATTGGGTTTTTGTGTAGAAAAAATAAATCCTAAGACTGACACATGGTAGGTGTTTGTCTTCATTCAGAATCAAAGTTGCTTTCATTCGCAAGTTTGTGAAAACAAACAAGGGCTTTGACTTTGGATCTACTTTAATCCCAATGAAGACATCCTGAATATACAAATTTAAAAAGTGAAATGATACACACACATATATCTATTGATCTATCTTGCTCTACTTCTGTTTCTCTGCGAGAGACAAATTAGAATATTACTAAAAAGTCGATTTGGAAAACACATTACATAGATTGATCAAGCTGATGTTTTAAAGCCCTTATTATTATCATGTATTTGCTTACATATAATTGAAACACATTTTAGATTAGAATATTACATCAAGCCAATAAAAATAATTTTTTAACACAGAAATGTTGACCTAATGAAACGTGTGTTTAATACTTAGGTTATTTTCGAAGGGTACTTTTTAATCTGACAGATGAGCCTTTATTCAAATGCATATTCTAGTTTAATGAATATGACTGTAGAAATATTTATATTGATTTGAAAACCTTCTGGAGCCCAGGTTCCTAAAAAATCTTTGGGATCCCACATTAAACCATTTTTTCTTTTTATGATATGAGGAAAAAATATGAAATATAGTAAAAGCCAAGTGGAATACAATATCTGAATTACTGTGGTTTCAATGTCTCCTGGTTTGATGATGCAATCTTACTGCAACATTTTCATTTTGATCATGACTTTGGATTTCAGCCATCTAGCTGATAAATATTTCAACACTAAGATTTTCGATATATATAAAATATTATGAGGCCCATGTGTCATCTCAGATGTAATTACCTCGGCTGTGTGTGAGAGACAAGTTGACACCATGTGCACCTGATGACACTTTGACCTTCAGTAAAGTGTAATGGAGACAGACAGTTGGCCTAGTAATTGTCTGTGTGTGTGGCGGGTTCCTGACCCATGTGCCAGGTCGGCGTTGTGTTGTGATTGGCAGGTGTCTGGAGACATCAGCAACGTTACCAGTTTTTTTTGTCACACAATGAAACGTTACTCCCACATAGTGATGATGGTAGGTGTTCTAAAGTGATAAATACAAAATTTGTGAGGTTATGTGCTAACAGATTAGCTATCTGTTGTTAAAAAATAAGAGATTCTTCAAATGTACTTATTTAATATGGTATTTCCAAAACAACAAATAACTTTATGTATAATTTTATAATATAAAGAAAATTAACCTTTAAAATACTACTACTGAACACTGCTTTGACATTGGTTGCAATTATACTACATTTACCTTATTTCCTTCTTTGTCTTCCTTAATCCTATATCAGAAGCGAGTATTAAGGTTAGTAGAGGGATTCAAAAATATATATATATATATATATATATATATATATATATATATATATATATATATATATATATATATATATATATATAATATTTAAACGATTTTAAGAAAATTTCATTTGAATAACAATGTCTTCAATTATTTTTTTAATGAGTGAAGACTCTCAAGACAAAAGAAAAAATAAGTGGAAACTCTTTTATTCCACTAGTATAAGTAGATGTTGTAACCAGTTCAAAGACATGTAAAGCTAATGACTGACATTCAGAGAGTAAATGTACAGTCCCTGAATTAAAATAGCTCAATAAAAACTGCATCAAAGCATTTTGTTTGTGATTACAATAATATATATTTTATATGGTGATAGTTCTATTCCAATGACTTCTGCATCTTTAATTGTTCTCAGCTCGGATTCCTCTATGCATTTGTGTGTTTGTTTCATATTGAGTCAGAGGTAAAGCACATATAGCTAAGACCCAACTAGGCTTAAGGTTGTGGTAGAAGTCAAGCGCTGCTCTTTGATGGAGGTGTTTTCCTATTTTCACCTACACAATGTGTACAACATTAGGTGGTGTATGATTAAAAATATTTGAAGTTGCTGGAATTTCATTTTAAAACCTATTCATGTGTGCTGTCCATGGTGCTGAAGCATGGTTGGAAACCCCCCTTTAATTTTCCAAAGGACATTATGTACGTCCATTGCCTCTTTTTCTCAACACAATTCTATTTAAGGAATGAAAACCATCGCCACATTTACATTTGCAGCTTATTTCTCAGGGTCATGCTATAAATTGCTGTTTTTGTAAATTATTGTAAAACTAAATGTGAACACTTTCACCTTATTTTTATCCCTACACTACTTAATGTTGCACTTGTTTGATTGCAGTTGTCCATGAACCACTAATTATTGACTTCTATTAAAAATAAGAGATGTTTGAAAGGATACATTTTAATTGATTTAGTCTCTTTATATAGTCAGAGACTTGAGGAAAAACAAGCCTTTTAAAAAGAAGGCACTTATTTCAATCATTTTTAATTTACCAAAACGGTTACTATGTATTGGAGAGGCCATCAAATTAAATCTATAAAACTTCCTAGGATCAATAGGTGTCTAATCTATTAGCAGAGGCAGCTAAAGGACTTAACAGCTTGTCAGGATCGACGTTTAATGATGAGGGGAGAAAACAACCCTGAAGTCTCAAGCTGGAATTCACTTTTATTGATTGTTTTCTTGATGGCCATGAGCTGAATCAGCACAATTGACAGAGTGAGATGCTGGAACAAGCAAGATGCCACACACAACATACATGAGTCAGTATTCATCAATATAAAACATTCAGATTTATAGTTAGAAAGATGTAAAGTACAGCACTATCAGCCCTCCAAAAGAATCTTAAATCTGTTGACTGTGGTCATGGAAATTCAAATGTCAGCAGGCGATCGGTGTTTCCTCCCAATGAAATTTAAACCTATGCTCTCATACTGGAGTGTGTTTCATACGGAGGGGAATCAGTTAATGAAAACCCTAAATGGATTCATGTAATGTTGACCTCATTTCACTTCTTTAGACTAAAAAACGCAGGGTGTTTGACACCAAACAGAAACGCAGCAATTCAGTTTATCATGACCTCCTTTAAATTCATTTAAACTGGGCTTCTGTACAAGTGGGATTTGCAGGCACAGACTGAAGGACTATATAAAACTGTGAAAAGGTTGGCAGCAAAGACATTTTTCTTTTTAGGTGGGATCTCACTCTGTTTATGTCACCTTTTGGTACAGATTGAGCAGGAACAAGAGTATTGTTGATCATTGTGTCAAATCCAGATACAATGAACTCCAGCTGATTTTTATCCGTTTGTTAAAAAATGCTTCATAGTGAGGATTGATGTTTTGCTCATTCCTTTATAACATTGTCTTTGAAAGTAAATTCTGTGACGTGGCCTACAATTTGATTTAAATAAGGCAAATGCAGATATTTTGAATTTTCTTCATTTTTTATTTCAGTGACTTAACTGTCTTACTTGAGCATTGGAGCTTGTTTTTCTCAAGCCTCCCTTTTTGTATTTGTGATTCAAAAAATGCATTCTTGCATGCCACAAGAATTTGGAAGACTCTACAGCTGCCTGCTTTGTATTCTCTTCAGCAATGGCATTTCAGGCTATAAAAGCAGAGATTGTCACTTCTGTGGCTTACTGATAAGACTTTGATCCTTTAAATGCCAAGGAGGCTGAGCATGGCCGCTGTGATGTGAATCTGCAAACGTTGGCGCCTGGAGTGTAATGTACCTCCGTATCTGAGCATTTTGTGGTGAAGTATGTGCCTTGGCGCACAGTTGTGGCACCTGAAGGTAAAGTCTCATCTGTCAAGCATGTCTGCCTGACATTGACGTATCGGCTGTCAGCTGTACTCGTTTACCTTAGAACGTCTGTACTTCGGTTCTCTGCCCAAGAGGCAGAGATTACTGTGGATCTGTTGAATTACTAATTGTCTCTTATCTTCTTTCACCTTGTACTGACTTATTAATTCAGGTAAGCAACAGATATGATAAAGCCACTGGTGTTTTTCATTTCAGGGTTCAATTTCCATTCTTGAACAGTAATACAGTTATGTAGGTCCAAACAAGTAGATGGTTTTCCCCTTTTTTTCACCACTGAAACGTTTTTTGAGGGGTTACAGAGGATTTTGTTGACGCTGAAGTTATCAGTCTTTTTTTATATATACTGCCGTCAGCAAAGCAGGACTTCATATTTTTCTTCTGTCCTAGAAAGCTGCTTGCTATCCACCCTGTCCCTGGAGAGAAGACTGAAGAATAATGGGACAAAAATACCAGCTGTTTACGTAGGTGTTTAATGGCTCGCCTGTGATTGGTTGATCTTTGTCCCGAAACCCAGCCGCTTACATACTCTGCCGGGGTCAAACGTTAGCACACTAACGCTGACTGACTGGAATCAAAATATCTCCGTCTTCACCATTCTATGATGGAGTCATCTGTCCGGTTATTTCCCTTTTGCTTGTGTCAAATAAATCCACTCTTGTTAAAACTGTACTGGACACAAACCTCTGAGAAAGCTACATATATAATATAAAATATCCATCCATCCATGGTCTTCCGCTTATCCGGGGTCAGGTCACGGGGGTAGCAGCTTCAGTATGTGTGTGTGTGTGTGTATATATATATATATATGTATGTATGTATGTATGTATGTATGTATGTATGTATATATATATATTTGGAGACTTAACAAACCGACACCTTAAAGTTGGATTTAAAAGTGGCAAGTTTATGCTTACGCTTCCTCTAAACTTCTTACCAAATTCATGTTACTCTGCCAGCTCAGAATAAGTGATGAATATATTTGACAAAATTCTAACTATACGTGTACACATACAAAAATATTCTTAGTGTGTGAACCATTGTGTGTTTAGGCCTGCCTCTTTGCTGTGTGTTTGTGTGCATAAGCTTACATTTGAAGGATTGAATGATAGTGTTGTTTTCCAGATGTACATAGACTCGAGTTGAGTGTCCCTGTAACTGGACATGGACAGCTATCTGATGTACAGAGTAAGATTTGACTGTTACTGGGACACAGCAATGGGAGAATAAAAAGGCTCCAATCTTCATCTCTAATCCTTTAAGCAGAAGATGACTCTATAATTCATTATGGCACCTGTTTTCTGTTCAGTAACAATAGCATGAAATCTTCTGTTGATATCCAAACAGTTTTGAGAATTTTCTATCCTGAAAATATAAGATGAACATAACTATTATAGAAAAAACTCTTTCCCTTCCTCTTGCACTTCCTCTCCACTTGTCAGGCTGATGTTTATTGATGATGCCTATCCTTATGAGATGAATATCTATACAAAAAGGGAGGCTCCAAAAGAAATCATAGTAGCTATCAATACGTGTATCCACATTATTTCCATGCTGTACAGTTTATTGTCCTGGTAAATAAAGGTTGTGTTGCATATCTGAGTTATCGTCTTTGAGTTCCCTCAAGAGGGAGAGATTTAAAGGTTTTGACTCCAATCCACACAGAGAGCTGGTACAATCTACAATCTTCTAAAGAATCCTGTACCATTAAATCTCAATATACAATCAGAGATTAAAACCAGCATTTCTATGTTGAAAAGGTTGATACTTAAACTCGATTTAGTTGGAAGGGGGCTAAAGTCCTGCTTAGGTGTCCACCTGGGCTATAAAGCCCCTGACTATAAAGCTCCAATCAGTCCAGGTCTATAATTGAGGCGCGATAAAACCTGTTCTCTTTCATTCTGTTATCATTTACCTCTTTGTGTCTCTTCATCTCTTTAAATATCTTGTCCTGCCCAAGGGCATCCGTAGGCCGGGTCATTTAGGAGAACTGGGAGCAGAGCGATTAAACTGTCTCGGAAACCGTTTCGCTCTGGCCCCATGTTGCCACGGTAACATTCCAGTTCATCCCCCCTTTTCTCAACGCGGTACAAAGGAGAACAGTAGGCTGGCTATAACTGACTAAATGTGTTTCTTTTAATTAAATTGTAAGTTCTAAACCCAGCTGGATTCACCTTTGTGGTGATGATGAAAAGGGCAGACGAGATGTGGAATTACACCAGAGAAGAGTTGGAAACAAAGGACTTAAGAAAACAAAGTAATTTATTGGGAAGCTAAGACTAATATCACTAATTTAAAAGACAGCATCCATCTACGCTGATTAGCCACGGTATTCCTCTCCCGTATGCTCTGCTGCGGACCAGTATTTCATCAGTAAATTCTTTAGGACCTTTGAGTTGTTAGGCTTTGTTTCTGTGGTTAAAATGTGGTGCCCAGTCAAGTCATTGCATTTTTATGAGATGGACGTCTTCGGAGTTTGAAAGGAATATGGACGCTTCTGTGTCATTGTGTTCTTATGCGTCTGTGATTAATCAGCATGAGGTATGTCTCTTCCAGCTTTGCACATTTAGACAGAGATGTCAAAAGTATTCACCTTTATCACTCAAGTAGAAGTGTAGATACTAGAGTATAAAAATACTTCTTTAGAAGAAGAAATATCTACTAAGATATTTTATAAGTATAAGTAATATAAGTAAAAAAAATGCCACGAGGACCAAAGCTTAGATGTCCCATACCACAAGGGGCTATTTCTAAAGGCCATTATTTCTATGATCATATAGTATGATGTTGATATTGGAAAAAAAAATGGATTGGCTGTTTCCCTCACATATATGTCCATTTAAAATGAACCATTTAGTACAATGCAATATTAATTGATATATTAAAGGTCCATATAGGTGCAATACTGAGCATCAACATGGGTTTCATGGAGCAGAAAATCTGATGCCTGGTTGCCTGTAAACATTGGTGCAAAAAGTCAAACTTCATAGACATATCAATAACGTTTAACTTTTTATTGGGATGTAAATGAACATCCAAGCATATCTGGAGGAATTGATGAGGGCTACAGATGGAAGATAACAAAACTGGACATGAAAATGAGTGCATACCCCCCTTATAAAAATTACCCTTGTATGGTGCTCTGTACACAGTAGACGGTGTTGTCAAAATGAATAATTAACCCTAGCGGTTAATCAAAAATGAAAAAAGTAAACTAACAATCCTAAAAATGCTATGTTCTATGTTTTGTTGGGGCCTTTGGCAAACAACTTGGTGCAGTATTGCATCCAACCACAATCAAACTCTTTATCTGAATATTATTTTTTTTATTTTGGTTATCAACAAGCCAGAATGAAAAGAAGCTGAAATAAAATAGAAGTAATGAGACCATTTTTAAAATGAAAGAAGTAAAAAGTAGGTTGAAAAAGAATCACTCCACTAAAGTATAAATAACCAGAATCTATACTTATACAAAGTATCTGTACTTACTTACTTGACACCTCTGCATCTAGAGTGGATATTTTGTCCATTCTTCCTTTGCAAGATAGCTTAAACTCTATCAGATGGGATTGAGAGTATCTGAGAACATTAGTTTTCAAGTCCTGCCACAAATTCTCAATTTGATTTGAGTCAGGATAATAACTGAGCTATTCTAAGTAAGTCAGCTTAGATCTGAACCTAAGCTGTGTGTTAGGTGGTTTTCTTATTGTAAGCTGAACCTTCGCCCCAGGCTCAACTTTTCTGCAGCCTCCAATGGGCTTTCTTCCAGGTTTGTCCTTTATTTACCTTCATTCATCTTCATTCAGCCTTCCTGCCTCTGCAGAAGAAAGTCTGCCCAACAGCATGATGCTGCCATTACCACCATGTTTCACTAAGATACTGATGTGTTCAGGGTGATGTGCAGTGTTGGCTTTCCTCCACACATAGCATTCTTTATAATGGCTGAAAGGTTCAGTTCTTGTCTTATTGGACTAGAATATTTTTTTCAACTTGTTTGTTCTGTCTCCTCTACATGAAATGGGGTCAAACATCAAAAGGGGGTTATTCTGGCTTTCTCACAACTATCTAACCTCTACTCTTTCAAAAAGGCCAATATTGTGGACTGAAGGACTAAAAATTACATAGCTTTTTAGAAGATGCGTTCAGCTGAGCTGTGCATCTCTGCAGCTCCTCAGAAATTGTGAGCTTATTGGCTGTTTCTCTGTTTAATCTTCTATTTGACCTGTCATGCATGTTGCTCACTTTCCATTTAACCATCACTGTAAACATTCTCGAACACACCTCCAAAGCCCAGAAAGCTGTTTATACTGAGAATAAATGGGAAAAAAATCAACTTTGTTTTTTTAATTAGGTGATATCTGAAGCCATTTGGCAGCTAGAAATTGTATTTATGGGCACATGATAAAATTGGTTGAATACAAATGCTTACTACACTTTTCAGAGCTCTAACTTGTAAAATAATTTGAAAAACTCTAATCGGTTGCCTGTTTTGTGTTAATCACATTCAGTTCTAATTGGATGCATTGAAGTTTGTAACGTTCCAAAATCTGGGAAAATTCAAAGGGTATAAACAGTTACAAAGCAGCGTATTGGTACTTATTGTCATTTACAGGTGTTGGTGAGTTTTAGCCATAAACTACATCAGCTGACTGAGAGGGGAGTGGATAACATAGGAGGAGAAGAGGGTTTTTACTGTGTCTAATATGAAAGCCTTCTGATGTGAACTGAAAACTGAGACACAGAGCTGATCAAAAGGAGACTTGCACAGATTGCCTCAGTTTGTGCCAGTAAAATGCATTTGAAAATTGGATGGGGAAATTAAAGAGATTAGGAGCTGGTGTGTAAGTGGCAGGACAGGGGCTGCCACTGGGATAGTGTGCTACTGACAAATTCTGACAACAGGGCGACAAAGGGGCACAGGAGGAAGGACCAAAATCACAGAGAGGAGTTGCCACTGAAGCTCTACACAGAAAATGGGGCTTTGTTTGTTTATCTTTTAGAAGTCAGGGAACAATAGCAAAGAGCATGGGAGACAGTGGGCCAGTGAGGTTTAGTGTATGGTTTCCATCTTGAATAGTGCTGCTATTTGCTTTTTTTCATGCTGCTTTCTGTGCGGTCAGACCTCCCACGGGAAAGGCTTCAAAATGTTGTTTTCTGGGACCAAAGGGGAGCCTGATGTTTTTTTCATAATGATACAATGTTTTGCAAAGTGTGTTGTTGGAACAGACAATAATTTTCATGATTAGTGATGCACCAAAACGAAATGGGTGGCAAATTCCAAAACTCCAAGCTTCAACCAAATAATAGCAATTTTAGACGACTCTGATTCTTCTTTAAAATTTCTAAACAGTCTCGGGGATGCTGGTGTTCCCAGGGAACACATATCTGACTTCTAAGCGTTTGCTTCTATTTTAAAGACTTTTAAAATGGTTCTCTCGGCCCTCCATTCTTGCACAGTTTGGATGCATTTGGATGACTCTTGGACAAACCCCTTTTCTATCTTTTTTTGTTGTTTTTTGGTCTCTTGCTGCCAGGATGACCTGCAGACACATTGTAGAAAAAAAAAAAATTTAACACTCGACTGTAACTGACAATAGTCATTAACAGCATCCACACTGTAGAGTGTTGATATCCACCTCTGGTAGCGTTTGCTATAATGACAGAAATTATTTATATTTCAATTGTCTGACTAGCTGATGACTGGTCAAGGGCCAGCCAGTTCTCCGTACATGTCTATCATTAGCTAAACATCTTTCATCATCACTGACCCTAGGAGAAATTGAGATGTTATATCAGTACATTTCTTTTGGTGTAACTTTAGAACAGACAATTGATTTTCTTTATGGAGCTTCCAACGAAGGTCAGCCAACAGTTTTGCGGACACCTTAACACATTTGTCTGTGCTGGGTTGTTGGTAAAGGCAGGTCATTGTATCCCTGTTATATTTATTGAACCTTCCTGCTAATCGCGTTTCTTCAGCAAAAATAGGTCACCTAGCACGACAAGTATAGTTCTCACAGTGGAATTGTCTGGACTGAACCAATTCTATAAGTGACATAAGCGGTAAATTAATAGAAAATACAAGGAAAGCAAACTCTAAATGTAAATAAATATGCATATTAGTATCTTAAAATAGGTTTTGCAGGATGACATTTTTGTACTTGTCAAAAACAATGTAAACGTAATCTGTTATGCTTTGATATTTGTTCTGCCAGTTACTCGGGTTTACTTTAAAGGGTCTTAACCTGTATTTTCTGTAGCACAGTTATGTATATTGACTTTACAAAGCATTGGAGCATGTAAAGAAAACAGCAGGGGGAATAAGAGAAGAGATGGGGAAGGTTGGCAAAGAGAGTTGCATGCATCAAACACAACTGAAGAGGTTAAATGAGGGTAAAATAAGTGAAATGAGGATTGACGAGTGGAATGGAGTCTTAGTGTTTGAAGGAATAAGAGATCAATTGAGTAAATCTTACAATAAATAAAGGAGCAATCAACCTTTACCTTAAATGCACAGACAAAAGTAGACTTTGCAATTTCTGGGGGAAATGTAGTGGAAATTGTGCAGTCCTTGTTCCTGGAGTAGGGTTAAGTGATGGCTCGGTCTAAAAATGCGTGGAAGAACATTGTCTTGAATGGCTGTTGGTTACTGAAGCGGTGTGAATACTAATGATGCAGTTTTGCACCTGTTGGTACGACGAGGCGTACTTGCAAGCATCGGCATTACTTTGATGTCACTGGAGCACATGGGCATATTTTAATAAAGGACAGCTTAATTTTCTGGGACTATCCTGCTCCTTTTTCTTGTCAGTGGAAGGCTTGTACTGGCATATTTGCTAGGCTGCTGGTTTAGACATTTACATTTACATCACATTTCTAAGGTTTTGATGTCAGAAAACCCTAGAGGTAAAACTAGGTGACGAGAGGAGGCTCCGCATAGCAAGTTCACAAAAACAACATTTTTAGACACATCTGGGGAAGTAAACCTGAGGCTTGATCAAACAGAAAAGAAGGATCTGCTTGTCTAATTTTTTAGTGGTCAGAATGCTAAGAATAGCTCTTTAGTTTGGTGTCGATAGCGACTTTGTAACATTGTTAGCAACGTGAAAAACATCTCTTTATGAGATGTGTTAGTGGGCAGGGTATATTCAGCAGCAAGTAAACATTCTCTTATCAAAGTTGATGTGGGTACAAACAGGAAAGATGGGCAAGTTTTAGGGGAATATCCCAAATTACAACCCTTGTGTGACGTTTCCGGCCTGCAGTGGTCCGTATCCAGTGGATAAGTGGACTAAGCAAGGAACACAATTGCTTACTTGGAGAACATGTGGCAGCAAGGCGTACACTATGGGAAGAAAGTAAACTAGTAGTGGCAGTGTTCTTTGAGAACAAAAGTGTTCAGTGGCCTGGTTGCAACACAAGCCCTACTCATGACTGAGTGTTCCTGTCTAAAAATAAATAGATTCATCATACTTGGAGTGATGGGATGAAGTAGTGTTTTATCTTCAGCTTTCTCTTTATGCAGCTATATTTCCCCTTTATGATTCCCTCTGTGGGTTTCCTGAGTGGACTTTGTGCAAAGTGGAGGAGTGGCTGTTTATGAAAAGAAAAATGTTAAAGATAACCAAAATGGAGGCGGTCAATGTAGGTGGAGGAATACACTTCTGAAGGACTCCTAGATAGAAATTAGGGAGAGTTATCGAGTTTGTATACAAATGACTGAGATACACATTTAGAAGGCAGCTGTAGAACTGGGGGAAAATATGTCCGGGTATTGGTTTATTTACTGGCAAGTAAATGGCTTGTTTGGCACATTCGAAGAATCTAAATGGTGATAAACTAGATGCAAGAATTTCTTAACAGGCTAAAGTTACATTTTTTATTGTTTTGTTTTTTGTACTAAACCTGTAAAAGAATCACAAGTCTTTTTTTCTTTTCTTTTTTTTTTGAAACGAGAAATGGTGTCATTGATGGTTATAATTCTGTCCAAACAAATCCTAAGTTTTTAGTCTTTAAAATACGGTCTAAGATAAGTTCAAATGAACTGAAATGTATAATATATCAGTGCTGACGGTGTGTTGCACAGCCTTTTCTTAACACTGTACCTCATATCAAGGCGAGGCGAGTAGAAATGAGGTGTTTTTACTGCTGCGGTCACGGCTCACGGCTCCAGAGGCTAATCGGCCCACTTGACTGTGTGTCACTCCCCATGTTCTCTGCTTCCATCATGCATCTGAGGGCTCACAAATGGCCTGCAAATGATGGAGCACTGCAGCTGGTTTGGCAGCATCAGCTGATTAGTCTCCATATTGCTTCTTGGTCTTTTGCCCCCACCCTCATGGGCCAGTATGTGCCGGTTTTCGCAGCCCTTTTCGTCCTTTGCCCTCCATGTCTGCCATTCTCACACCTCCTCTTCACTGAGCTCTGACATATAGGATGGTCACATAGGATTCATACGTCCCAGTTCCCTTTTCAGTCAGTTGTTTGCAAATGGTTTGATGTTTTTAGCTAGATTGGTGATCATTATATATATTGTCTGTCTGTCTGTATATATGAATGAGAGAGAGAGAGAGAGAGAGAGATTTGCTTCATTTGCCGGGTAAAACAAATTTAACTCCAGACTTCACAGTGCTTGCGATGTCCTTATACAGAAACACAAAAATGCAGTAATTATATATAGGTATAGGCTTCCATGTCTCCAAGGTACAATCTGTCCCCACAGATTTTCTCTTTTCCCCTCTAAATGCGAGCGCCACCAGCACGCACTCATTTACAAGCTCCCTAAAGACATCTCCTGTTTAAAAGGCTTTCTGAATGTCTGAGAGGGAGTCCCGCGGATTTTCCAAACTCCTTATTTGGTTGAAAACCGGCACTGCCGTTAGGAATGATGGGGGAGAGTCAGCTATAATGAGAACGTCTATGAGAAGACGGGGAGGGGGCTTTGGGGGGGAACTCCCTGTGACGATAGGAAATAGTTTAATCTGATGCAAACACACATTAGCTCAGACTGTTGGGTACTGCCGCATACACAAATGCTTTGACTAGTTACATAAAAACGTGGTTACTGTTTAAAGCCTTTGTCCACTGCTTTGTGTGCTGCTGTCAAATAAAAATGACTATGACTATAAACACTGGATTTAGACCCCTGTTCAGTTTCAAAGTGATCAAGTGGCTCCAAGAAGAAAAAACAAGTTACTGTAGCTCTTCGCCAAACAATTAACCCAGCTGAGAACTCAAGTCGAGCCTTTGTCGTTAATGATGCATATTCAAAGGCCGCTACATTAAGATACACATTTGATACTCGTACTAAAAAGAAGCTTTGGTTTCATTTCAGTAAAGTTTGCCACTAAATGTGCACTCTTCACAACTTTAATTTGTTTTGGAATATATTTCAGAGCACAATAATCACTAATCTATCTGAAAAGGTCAAGCCGTTTCCAAACAACAGATTAAAAAGAAAACTTGTATATCATGATCGTTGTTAAATTGACTTCACTTCTTTAATGGGTCACATTTAAATTGTGAACAAAAGCTGAAAAATAAAGAGAACTCGAACATAGTTATAGGCACCACGGGTAAATAAAATAAAAATAAGCCAAATAAATTTTTTTTATTGTTTTTATTGCTGAAACATATTCACACACACAACAAAATGCTGATCTCCATCAACATCCTTTTAATATAAAGTTTTCTTCCTGTGCATGGTTACAAGACGAACTCGGGTCCTTTTCCAGCCTTGCTTCTCACAGTTCCAGTTTTACATGTTTTTAATAATTTATTAAGTGCTGATATCGACAAATATCATTGAGTCAATATTTTCTTTCCAAAATGTCCTAATTTATGAATACTGAAACACGTCTGCTTTACTTAAATGTCATGTTCTCTTGTCTTTCCCATTTTGAAAGAAAATGTATAACACCAGGAAACGGAAAGTTTATAGACACACACACACACACACACACACCCACACACACACACACACACACACACGCAGGCACACACACAAGTGCTACAATTACATTTATTTTACAGTAATTGTTGGAGTTGCCACTAATTGTGGACCACTGCAAGTTAAACTGAATACTTAACATGTGACATTTGTAAATGTGTGTGAGATTATGCTTCTGCTATATATATATATATATATATATATATATATATATATATATATATATATATATATATATTATCTTACCTTACACCTTTTTACCAGGTAGGCAAAAAAATGCTTTTTGCTGTGGTTAATATTAAAAAAAAAAAAACAAAGTTGAGTTTGAAACATACATATCATAAAGTACTGGTATAGTTGGCCATAAACTGTTCAACTTTTCAGTGGATTTAATTACCGCAGTGCAATGTCAAAATGCAAGCAAGCATCAGATCAAAAATATAAACCCCTTGTACCTTTGATGTTGCCTCTGGTAACACAAGGAAATGTGTTGCCAGAGGCTCCTATGTCGATACAGGATCAATCACACAAGAAACACTATTTTCAAAAAATATATTCACACCAGTTAAAACAAATTGTTTAAACGAAATGCATTTAACTGAGTTGAGCTTGTGTATAACACTGCAGATGGTGAGACGTTATACAGAATCAGAAACTAAACATCCAAACACTAAACATAGCCAGCGTTGGCCAAAGACATGCAGCACACTGAAATCTATCTTTTAATCTCTATATTCTGTGTGCATCCAACAGCAGCCCTATTGCAAAAAGTTTTGGCCTTTGTTTCCTTGTTTCATTTAGCCTGAGTGAAGTCTGTATTTGTTGGCCTGTTAGTGTGCAGAATGGATCTTATTAGCAGACGTCTGGCTGAGTGCCGCTCATCTATTGTTGTGGTTTCCAGCTCTGGTTAACATCATTATCATCTTCAGTCGTATAACAGCGAGCCTGTAATAAAACCACATGCGGACACTTGTTGCTGTCTTGTGAAAAAATCTGTGCAGCCTGCGATGTAGCTGATACGTTTCTACTGTTTAGGAAATGTGAATAATAACATTGCAGAAAATGCAGCCTTCAGTTATGGTTTTTTGTCGAACATTATTCAGAGGCTGTATCTGGTTGAGTTGAACAAACAAGAGCTTTACATAGAAACAGGCACCCGTGGGGACTCTTTATTCCAGCCACAAAGTGACATAACATGTACATGTACCCATGTTTTGTTTAGTCTGACTGAATTCTACCCACCAGCAATCTGTTCCACACAAACAAGCACATTCGAGCTCGAAACGACCAGTTGTTTACACAAATGGACAGATAACGCCCACATTCATAAACAGTTTGGACGGCAGCTATTTATGCAAATGCATACTTAAAAGAATATGCTCACATACTGGGTATAGTTGTATAAATGTCATTCATACCAGCAATCTGGACTGTCGGGGTTTTAATCGCTTGCGCACATAAAGAGATTAGCATTTTGGTTTGTTCTGATAATGTGATGTTCTCATGTTCCAGCTACACACACACACACACCCACACACATATCCTTGTTTAATGTACATAGTGAGGAATGAGGACAGTGCCTTGACTTCATAGACTTCCATTCATCTGCAAGCCTTCCTATGGCGTAACCCTGACCTTAAACCCACCCTAAACCTAATTGACAGCTTAGTCCTAAAAAGTAATGGCATTTTCTGTCCTCACTTTACATCAAAGTCCTCACTTTACTAGAAAAAGGAGCAAAAAATGTTCAGCTGCAAGTACAAGAACACACACACACACACCAGCAGCACTTTTCTTCTCAACATAAAAATAAAGTGGTGATTCCCAAACTCCAATTTTCCGATCCAAATACGTCAACGGCGCTTGCCTCAAAGAGGGGAGTTACCCTCACTGCTGCCTGTTGTGCTTCACAACTTCCTGTCACTCCGTCTGCGTTTTGTGCCAGAGAAAGTTCTGTTTTGGATCAAAGCCCCTTGCTTCGCTACCAATGTTGCCATGAATGCAGTTCCTACGTGTGTTCATCAAATTGTTCGTCTTTTTAATTGAGAGCCGCGTATGAGACGCTCTGATTTGTAAAACTGTCAGAAAAACTGAGAAAAACAGGGGACCCGTGCTTGCTCCTCTGTGAAACACAGCAAAGAAAATGAAATAAAAGGTCTCACAACTGCAACTCGGTTCCCATCTGTCATGCTAAAGAGCTAGTTAGTCAGATTTTTACTTTGAGTTTACAGATTTATCATCCTCACAGTGCAGGCTGTGAAATATTGAACTGGTCATTATTGTTGTACAGTGAAGAAAAAAAAGACAAACGTGTGGTTCCTGTATGGTTCCTCTTTTTTTATTATTTTATTAGTCAAGCAGAGTTGGAGATGGGGACCATTAGTGACCTGTTCTATGGCAAATTTTGAGATAGATGAATTTAAAACTGTGAAAACATTAAATTAGACTCTTTTAGGAGGGGAAAGAGCCTGCAGTTTATCAAAATAGTATCTCCAAAGGAAATATAGTATTCTTCTAAAACGGGGGTCCTGGGAAATATACACACATGATTCTGTATATAGAAGCTGTTGCAATTATATACCCTCAACTGTAAAGATAAGTCTTACATTATAGCAACTTTTTAATCAGAAACGTATAAATTACTACATTAAGAAAATATGTTTTTCTTGCGGTAAAGAAATATGGATTATTGTGCAAGAATAGCAGTCAAAAGCAAGAGAATCCTTTTAGCTTCTAAGAAGCCGAGCTTTAAAAATTATGTTGAGCAAAAAGTCGAATGGCTCAATCAAGAGCTGGAGAAAAACAACAGATGCAGGGAAACTGTATTTCTGTCCAATCTCATCTCCTGCTGACAGCGTTGGCATTTCTAGTTTGCGTGACGTTGTGTGGAGCGTAATCTTTTGGCAGCGTATTTCACCATCTTCTGTTTATCTGGCTAGATCTTCGGGAGCTTTCTCTGTCTGAGCGTTTCTGAGAAGTGCTTTCCGAACAGTGACCAAAACTTTGTGCGTAAAGCACCGGTGACGGGATCAGCGGATGCAAAGGAGAGAGTAAATGAGAGGAGATGCGTGTCATAGACTAGCACTGGAGCGGAGATCTGTCACAGCTGCTCAGATGTTCACGTTTTTTTTTTTTTCCAGGCTTTTCAGCAAAGTCAGATGGAGGACATCTCTATGGAAAGACAGAAATACACGCATCGTGATCCCTAGAGTAACTCGTGTGTCTGTAGCCGTGTGCGTATCTGAATTCCTGCAGCCAAAATTCCTATAGTGTGCTTTTTGTGTGGGTGTGAAGGCAAGGTAGTGTGAAAAAGTGTGTGAATGCTGCCATGCAAGTGTGATACCACCTCTATCTGAATGATGCGTTTCTATACTTGTGAGGGCAAAATTGACTTTGAAGTTGCATGAGGGACGCTTTGGACAACTAGGGATGTGCTCTTGTGTAAGCTCGCCCAGGTAAAAAGTATTTCGCTAAAAAAAGGGAAGAAAATCCTATCCTCCATCACAAATTTCAGCACTTTTCATGCATTTATATTGAATGTGTCATTGCACAGACGTAACACCTTTAAACAGCAGTTAGTTTAAACGGCATTGGTAGGTTGGTAGTCGCGTACAAAGAGGCTCTAGCTGTCAGGATGTGTATTTTTGTGTTTTATCTGTCACACAGTACCGGATTCAACGCAGTGTAGCGTAAATGCAACGTCCAGGGCCTTAAACAGGTTCGCAACAGAAAGACAAGGGGTGTGAATACTTTTCCAGGGCTTTGTATGGAAATTTAGGTATTAAATCTCAGTTTTTTTCCCCATTCTCCTCAGTGAGTGACTTTTTTTTCAGTAATAAAAACCTTTTGAAAATGTAAGTTAATCCCACAAAACATTTACTATGTGGCTGATTTGATTAAAATGGTTTTCTTTTGAAGGGAAATGCGGCCCAAAACTTAACTCTCGTGTTGACTACCGTTCCTTTGAGCCCCTCTGTGGTTGTTGTTGTTATCCAAGCGCTCTAAGCTCTCAATCCTGTTCAGATGTGTCCTGCTAAAATGAAGGCAACACAATCTAAAAAAAATTATTTCAGGCCAGAAATGTTGTTGTTGCTATCATAGCGCTCATAATATACTTGTCAGTGACTTCTCTTTGTTTGACTTCAAGGTAAAAGTACTGGAAACAAATGCCTACCGGTGCTTATGCCTGCTATGGATGGGAGCAGATGTGCCATTTCACAGTCATGACATCCTCTGAGTATCTCGGTGTCATCGGCAGAAAATTAAGTTCTGAAAGGCTCCACCTTGTGGCAGGGGAGCGCTTAGCTCCATCATGTCTTCATTATCAGCCTGGTGGTCATGG